>NC_081562.1:705150-724134 GCF_022355385.1 Mustela nigripes | reverse complement strand
ACAGTCAAGGCGGACAAGGAGAGCTTCGAGAAGCTGTACCAGGTGGGCGCCGTGCTGGGCAGCGGCGGCTTCGGCACCGTCTACGCGGGCAGTCGCCTCGCCGACGGGCTCCCGGTGAGTCGGGCCGCCGGGCGGACCCCCGGTTTCTCGCCCGCCGCGCGTGCCGCCGCGTCCCCGCCGGGCCTGACCGTCCGTGTCCCCCCCCACCCCCAGGTGGCCGTGAAGCACGTGGTGAAGGAGCGGGTGACCGAGTGGGGCAGCATCGTGAGTGCGGGCGCCGTGGGGCGGACGCGGGGGTCGGCGGGGGCGGGCCGCCGCGGCGCGGGGCGCGCTGACCGGCCGCCGTGTCCCCCCAGGGCGGCGCGGCCGTGCCCCTCGAGGTGGTGCTGCTGCGCAAGGTGGGCGCGGCGGGCGGCGCGCGCGGCGTCATCCGCCTGCTGGACTGGTTCGAGCGGCCCGACGGCTTCCTGCTGGTGCTGGAGCGGCCCGAGCCGGCGCAGGACCTCTTCGACTTCATCACGGAGCGCGGCGCCCTGGACGAGCCGCTGGCGCGCCGCTTCTTCGCGCAGGTGCTGGCCGCCGTGCGCCACTGCCACGGCTGCGGGGTCGTGCACCGCGACATCAAGGACGAGAACCTGCTGGTGGACCTGCGCTCGGGCGAGCTGAAGCTCATCGACTTCGGCTCGGGCGCGCTGCTCAAGGACACGGTGTACACCGACTTCGACGGTGAGCGCGCCGCCGGCCGCCGGGGACGCCCGCGGGGGCCGCTGACTGTTGGAGGCCGCGCGCGTGCGGAGCGGGTTCGCGGTGGGGGCGGGCGGGCTCGAGACCGCCTCCGCCGCCTGGGCTGGGGCGCGGTGGGGAGCCGCGGGCGGGGGCGGGGCACGGGGGGCCGCGGGCGGGGGCGCGCCGGGAGTGCCCGGGCCTCCCCGTGCGCGGGGCGGACGCTGCGTGCGTGCCGAGCGGGGGCGGCGCCGCAGAGATCCCCGCATTGCGGAGCGCGGGGAAGCCGGGGCTGCCCGCGCCTGCGTCCCCCGCGCCCCGCCCGCGCTGTCCTCGGCTCACATCTGTTTGTTGTGAAACCCGAGCCTTGGCTCATGTGACCCGCCCCTCCCCCGGCCGGGCGGGCCAGCTGGGGAGGCCGCGCCCGCCGGGCTTTTCCAGGGTGAGGATGGGCAGGATTTCTGGAGGCCGCTGCCGCCTAGGGACCGGCCTCCCGGGGGACTGGGGCGGGCTGGGGCTCGGGGGCTCGGCGCTGGTCCCTGGACGAACGCCCTGACGGCCCCGCGCCCCCGCCCCAGGCACCCGGGTGTACAGCCCCCCGGAGTGGATCCGCTACCACCGCTACCACGGGCGCTCGGCCACGGTGTGGTCCCTGGGCGTGCTGCTCTACGACATGGTGTGCGGGGACATCCCTTTCGAGCAGGACGAGGAGATCCTCCGCGGCCGCCTCTTCTTCCGGAGGAGGGTCTCCCCAGGTGCGTGGCCGGTGCGGGGCTGGTGCTGGGAGCCGGAGGAGCCCGCCCCTTCCTGACCCTGCGCCCCCCTCCCCGCAGAGTGCCAGCAGCTCATTCAGTGGTGTCTGTCCCTGCGGCCCTCGGAGCGGCCCTCGCTGGACCAGATCTCCGCGCACCCCTGGATGCTCGGAGCCGAGGGGGGCCCCGCCGAGAGCTGTGACCTGCGGCTCTGCGCGCTGGATGTGGACGACGGGGCCAGCACCACGTCCAGCAGTGAGAGCTTGTGAGGAGGAGCCTGGGCCTGGCCGGTGGGAGCCGGAGGGACCAGCCCCGCCCGAGCCGGCTGCTGCTTGCGGAAGCGGTGACCTCTGGCGCCGGGCTCTCTTCTTTGCTTTTGAGTGCCTTTCCGAACGCTGCTCTCACGGGACTTGGTCCTCTCAAGCTCTGTCTGTCCAAAGACGCCCCGGTCGACGTGAGGTCCGGCCCGGGCCAGGCAGGTGCGGGACCCTGAGACTGTCCCTCTCCTGCGCTGCTCTGGGCGGCTGCCGTGCTGGCCCTCCGCGCCTCCCGCATCGGACTGTGGGACCAGGAGCACGTCCCGTGGCCTCATCTCACCAGGGACGCGGGGTCCCTTGTGCCCACTTCCCGCGCCCGCTTGCCTCCGGTATTCGTCCGGGCACGTCTGTGCACAAACAATGCAACAGCGGGGCCTTTGCTGCCCGTGCCCCGTGCCCACCCGAGGGTGTGTGCGCCTGCGCTCGTCTGCTTCTGGTCTGACCCCGAGGAGGGCTATTTATTGTCTAATTTATTTGTGGAGGTTCTCTCCTGCCAGCGCCCCCGGCACCTCTGGGCCTGGAGGGCGGGCGTGGCTGTGTGTGGACCCCAGGTCCTGATCCTACCTGTGTCTGTCGGAAGATGGACTTGTACAGCGGCTAATTTAAGGGGCGAGGGGGACCCCCGCCGCCTGTGGCTCTGTGCCTCGGGGGTGAGGGGAGTGGGGTAGGGGTGGGTTTTAAATTATTGACCTTGTACAGTTTGCTTGTTGGCTCTGGAGGTGGGGGGTGGGGGGACAGAGTCTCAAGCGTTAATTTATTGTAGCAGCTGTGTTTCCGAGTCGCGGTGTGTGTAGGCACCGAGGGTGGGGTTTCTTTCAGTTCCCAAGTGAGATGTCGAGATCATATTTTTTATACAGTATTTCAATTAAATTGTTTTGTATATAATTTTGTGTTTATTGGGCAGGACGGTTGGGTGAAAGGGCTGGGGAACGGCCCCTGGGCAGCCCCTTGTCACCCCATGGCCCCCATTCCCGCCACTGCCCCGAGGGCTTTGGCCACCCCTAGTCTGGATGTTGTGCCTGTGGGTGGTCCCCGGGGGGACCTTCTTGCTTCTGTTACTAGAGATGCCCAGAGGTGGGAAGAGAAGGTGGCCTTTGCTCAAGCCACTCAGGGAGAGGGGTCTGCACTGTTGGGCAGATGGTTGGAAGGGGTTTTGGAGGATGAATAGAAGTTTGCCGGGTAGAGAGATGAGAAGGCATTCCCTGCACAACGGGAGTGCGTGGAGCCAGGTGAGGGGCGAGTGCTGGCTGGTGCGGCCTCGGTCTGACCGCCGAAGGGTAAGGTAGCAGGTAGAAGCCACAGCCGGATCCAGGTGCGGAAACGTGGCCCAGCCCCAGCACGAAGGGCAGGCTGAGTGGATGCTTTGGTCAGATCTGGCCCCTCTCTGGGGCCCTCTGCTTGGCAGCTCCTGGTGTTGGAGGGGGTGAGGCAGCCGCTAGGCCTGCAGAGTGGCTGTTCGGGCGCAGCAGTGTCGGGGCTCACAGCCCGGAGCTCCTGGAGGCCTGTCGCTGGATCCCACAGTCCCCCCAGTGCCAGCTACCTGTCCCGTCCACAGATCCTGCACACCCTCGCCTGCCCCAGTGCCTGCTAATGGGTCCCTGGGGACTCAGGGCAGGACGAAGGAACATCCCGAGGCCACAACCAGGAACAGTCCGCATTTCCGTTGGGTGGAGGGGGCAGAGGGGGCGGGGGACTGGTAGGAGGGCTGCGGGGGGGGGGGGGGGGGGGGGGGGGGGGGGGGGGCCGGGGCTGGGCGGGGGGGGGGGGGGGGGGGGGGGGGGGTGGGGCGGGGAGGCGGCTCCTGGCTTGACCTTGGCCCTGCGGGGAGTCAGTGGGTGTTTGTGGCCTGCTTGGGGCCTGGGGAGTCTTTCCCTGAGGGATCCCCAGGGGTGGCCCCCCTCAGCACAGGCAGATGCATGAAGCAGGGGGGTGTTTGGGGAGACAGTCCACCTGTTCCCCCCACCCCCCTGCCAGACTGCTGTGGCTCCTCCCACACCCCTTGCCAGGATAGGGACTCTGGGCAGGAGCCTTGGGCCTTGTGGGCTGGGGCTTGGGTGGGGGGTGATGCAGGGAGAGTTGAGGCTTCTGTGTCCTCCTCCGGTGACCGTGACTCCCGGGTCACTGTGATGCCAGCTCCCCCAGCTGCCCTCTGAGGATGCCAGGCTGCTCTTGGCACGCCCCCGTACCCCGCATTAGCCTGTCCTCACCTGAGCATCCGTCCACCCACGCAGCGGTCCAGCCGTCCCCATGGCGCTCACGTCTGGGGGGACCCCGAGGCAAGCCCTTGGGGAGGACCAGGAGCCTTCACCCTCGGGCGCTCAGAGCTTGCTGCTGGGGCGAGGCCCAGGTCTCTCGGACATGCTGTGGAGGGCCAGTCCCTGGTGTGGATGCGGCGAGGATGCTCGGGAGGGCACAGGATCATCTAGAGGGCATGGGTTCGCCGTCGGGAGGTTAGCGGGAGGGCTTGCCCTGCACGGGGAGTGCTGGAGCCCCTGGGGCGCCCACGCCAGGGGACGCTCTGACCTCCCACTCCCTGGGATCCCTGTCTGCCGGTGATGCCATGAGGGAGGGGCGGGCTCAGGCTAGCCATGGGGGGACAGCCCCGGGCCTGGCCACTGATCCCTGGCTCGTGGGAGGCGGGTGCTGGGGCCACAGGCTGTCTTCGGCCCCAGATCCGGTGGGTGCTGCTAGGGGAAGCCAGTGTGTGTCAGTGCGGTCTGGCAGAAGATGAGGGGCCGGTACCTACCAGCCCAGGTGGCGCGACCCTGGGCGGAGGGCCCAGCCCCGGGGCAGGAGGGAGAAGACGGGAGAAGACGAGAGCGGGCGGCTGGGCCGTCCTCACCCCTTCGGCCTAGCCCTGCGCCCCTCTGTCTCCACACTGGCCGTACCAGCCTGGGCACCCCAAGCACCGGGGCCATGGGACACTGTGGCCTGCCCAGTCCCGGGCTGGACGCTGTGGGCATCCCTCAGGCAAGGGCTCGCAGCCAGGTCATGCTTGGGGAAACTGAGGCCCTCACGTAGATGCTGGAGCATGGCTCCGGCCCCCACCGTGATACTCTCACATGTCAGCGAGCGGCTGAGAGCAAGGCTGGACACTCCCGCTGGGGTGGGCCTGGAGCCGGGGAGGGGGCCTGCATCCAGGACCCCAGTGGTGGGAGCAAGGCTCAAAGAGAGAGGCAGAGGGTGCGGCACCCAGTGGGAGGAGCTTTCCTGGCTGTCCAGGTACTGCCATGGGCAGAGCCCCAGGTCTGAGGCACAGGCAGAAGGCCAGAGCTGTGGCTGGGAGCCCCTGCCCTGTCCCACCCCTGCCACGTGAGCCCCCTGGCTGTTCCCTCTGCATCGGACACCCCTACCCAGCCCCCCGGCTCCAAGACACAAACCTGGTGCTCGGTCAGGATCCGAGGGGCCAGACTGCACCCCCGGCCTGCCCTTGCCTAGCCCCCATAGTCCGCGCAGGGACCTCTCCTGGCTCCTGCTGGGATCTGGTTGGGGGTGCTCAAGTGCCCCCCCCCATCCTGGGCCCCTCCCACCCCAAAGGCAGCCTGCAGGGCTACAGCACCTCTCACTGGGGGTCCAGGGTCGGGTGAGCTAGGCCAGCCCCAGGGCAGGCCGGTGTCTTGGGCCTGGGACCAGTGGGGCCTGGGGAGGGCCAGCCTCTGATTCCCCACGCCCCCATCTGACACTGTCCCACTCCCGGGTGCAGGGCTTTTGCGGAGCGCGGGGGGCTAGGGAGCTGCCATGGGCCCCTCAGCCCTGAGCGGACAGCACTTTGCAGTCCCCAGCATCTGCCGGAGCCCCTCTGCTGGGGAAGGGTCTGTTGCACTCATCAGACCAGTGCTGCCTGAGGGGCCTGTGGTGGGTGGCAAGGGGAGGGGTGTCCACTGGCACGGACCCTCCTGGGGGTCTGCTGCCGTGGGCCGGGCCCCACCCCCCTGAGGCTGGAATGGTGGCTGTGTGGACGGCTTGGGGCAGCTCCCACTGTCGCCTGATGGACCAGTGCCCAACCTCCTCATTTACAATATCTGGGCTCTGTGACTCTCAACGCTCCTTTAGAGTCACTTGGTTGGCTCTGCACAGTGTCCCTCCTTCAGGGACGCCCCTGGGGGCTTGCATGGAATGCAGAAATCATTGTGGCAAGAACCAAAATCCTGAACCGAATCCAGGTCCTGCCTGGGCTCCCCTGGCCCCTTCCCTCCCAGGGCAGCAGGCTACGCCCGTCTGCTGTCCGAGCTTCGGTCAGTTTGCTCGCGGCCAGGCCCTCGGAGGGGAGGCGGGCGCTGACTGCCCACGAGGTGAGGGTGCAGCATCCAGGCCCCTTGCCCACTGGCCTGAGACCCCCCGGCTCCTGGGAAGAGCAGACATGGGTCCAGAACAGCTCTTGCGTGGTCAGAGACTTAAGTTTCTGCTCTCTGGTGCGGCCCTGAAACGAAAACTTGGCGCGCCTTTGGTGCCAAAGCTTCACGGAAAAGGGAAGTGATCCCTGGCAGGACCCCAGGAGCCCCACCTGCCCCTCCTGGGCCTGCAGAAGCCAGCTGGCCAGGGAGCCTCCGTGCTCAGGAAGGTCGTGCAAGAAGGAAGTGCAATCGGGCCGTTGGGCCGCTCCTGAGGCGGGTATCGGACGCCCGGATGGGCAGGGGCTCAGGGAACCCCGACGCCGCACAGGTCCCAGGAGGCGTGGGACACACCTGCACCCCCCACCCCAGCTGGAGGCACCCTGGAGCCCTCTGGAGAAAGCTTCTGGAGCGGCACTGTGTGGACAGTGATGGGCACGGCCAGAGGTCACAAGGAGGCAGTGAGCCAGGCCTGGCACGTGTCCATGGAGCCGAGGGACGGCCAGGAACTCGCTGGGCTCCCATTCGTCTCCTGCCCCGGCTGTGGCCGAGGGGCTGCAGGACCCCAGCAGAATTGCTAGCCCTGGGGTTTCTCAATGGGCCCTTCCCCTCTCCGGAGGTCTCTGGTTGGGGGTGGCGGGGGTGCCGAGCCTCCAGCACATGACTTGCTGGCCAGCCTTGGCAAAACCCCGAGTTCGATTACACAACTGACCCCCGGAGTTCCGGGCAGTCAGGCCTGTCGGGCTGGGTGGGGGCAGGACCTGCCCCTGCAGCACAAGTCACTGCCCTCCTGACCCCGTCAAGGCAGGAAAGCTCTTCCTGGGAGGCTGGGCCCGTGTATTGGCCAGAGTAGGATGGGGTGGCACGGGAGAGGTCCATTCCCGGATCAAAGAACAGCGGCCTCCTTTGGGGGAGGGGTCACCCGTACCCAGCACTGAATGACCCCAGTGCAGGAGGCTGGGTCGGGGCCCACCAAAGGTCAGAGCCGCCAAATGGGCCCGCCCCACCCCGTGAGGAGGAGGAGGGCGCCTGGGGCGGGCCAGACCTCATCTCCCTGGCATGGGACTCAGCAAGGCTCCCTCTGTTCTGGGGTCTGGCCCTCTCACCTGTGCTGCCGGGAGGCCACCTACCCTGATCTGAGGCTCAGGCCCCGGGAGAGGCAAGGGGCCCCGATGTTGCTGGTCCCGCCGGGAGAGGGGGGGCCCTCAAGCAGCCCCACCCGCCCCACCTGGGTTGCCCTGAGGGGTGCTCCTTGGGCTCCTCACCCGAAAACATTGGGTTTGGTGATCCCCCGCCCGACTGGCCACCTTAGCAGCGGGCAGGAGGATTGTGGACGAGAGGTGCTGGCACCCAAGGCCAGGCCCAATGGCTGTTTCCTCTCCCTTATGGCCCCTAAGGCCCCCGCCATGGCTGGACCCCAAGGGTGAGAAGGTGCTACTCCTGGCAGGCGATGGGACCTCTCCGGGTGGCAGATGCCCTTGGCCGTGGGACCCAGAGACCAGGAAGGCGGGGAGACTCCACCTACCGGGCCAGGGATCCCGGACACTGGGCGCTGCCCCAGGCGGTGCGATCCTGGACGCACAAGGGTGCCTCGGGACCCTCCACTTCACCCGCTTGGGGCTGGAGGCGAGGGCCACGCTGGGGCCGGGAGCCTGGCAAGGCCTAAGTCAGGATTTGGGTCACGGCAGTGCCGGCCCGGCACACCCCCACATCGTAGGGAGCACATGGGGAGGGGGTCCTCACCCTCACCCCACGGAGCACTCCGGAAGAGGCCCAACCCGGACTGCTGCCCCTCCCCCATCTGCTGGTTTCTGCTCACCAAGCCTCACCCGTGAGTGAGTGCAAAGGGCCCTTTTCACTCCAGAGAGAACCAGACATTCCAGATTCCTAGGGCCTCCCCTCTGCCAGAGGGACAGTGACCCAGACAAACGGGCAAGATAGTGTTCTGGTGTGACCGCGAGATTCCAGGGGTCACCATCAGCTTTTCTGCAGAAGCCAGGGAGAGGGGCTCCGGCAGAGGGGACAGCAGGTGCGAAGGCCCCCAGGCCCAGAGAGGAGCCCAGGCCTGTCTCACTCAAGAGAGGAACCAGACGGTGGGCACGGTGGGGGGTGCGGTGGGCTGCAGAGTCCCCGGGGCTCTTCCCCAGCTCTGCTCTGCGGCCTGAATCCCCCCAGCCAACAACCTGCTACACAGAGGGTGAGCTGAGGCCCTGACCAGAACCCCCGGGGCAGACTCGGCCTCCCTCCTCCCGCTAGGAGGCAGGGGGTGGACAGAGCATGGATGGCCCGCAGGTGCCACAGCCCACGGCACCCTTTCCAGCAAGCCAGAACGCTGGACAGGCGTCCCACTGCCAGGGACCAGACCAGGCCCCTCAGGTTGCCCGGGGGCCCAGGCTAACTCGAGCGGGGCAAGGGCTGCTGCGGGTCCAGGAGTCCAGAAAGGGCCAGGAGGACCCACGGGACCACAAAAATGGTGCGTGTGTGCATGTGCATGTGCGTTGTGAGCAGATCCACGCACATGACCCGTGTGTGCGCTCCTGTGCGGGACCGGGTCTGGGTGGAGTGTGGCCCACCCCTGCCCTGCCCGCCGTGGCTGCCTGGGCTCAGGGCCTACGGGGCAGGGGAGCAGACAGGAAGGCGGTGTGTGCCCTGGGCCGTGGAGCGAGGTTCTGCCCACCGGGCTGTACTGGCCCGGGCCGCTCAGCACATGGTGGCCATGGCCCACGGACCGGGGCTGGGAGACACAGGCTTGTGGGCCCGTGTGTAGGGATGGCCTGAAGCCCCAGAGGGTGTTCAAGAATGTCCCTGGGCCACTGGTGCATCCCTGGCCTAGCGGAGCCCACCCTCCGGGAGCCACCGAGGGCATCCAGGTCCTAGGAAGGGGGTTCCCAGAGGGCTGCGATCTGAGCAAAAGGAGGTGGTGTCCAGGGGCCAAGGGAGTGAGGAGATGAGGAGGGGGACCTGGGGGCGGGGCTTACAGGCCATCGACCAGATCTCAGGGGAGGGGAGGGTGGAGGTGGGTAAGAGACGGACATGGAGGGGCCAGACGCAGGCGACCTGTGGCCAGAGTCGGCCTGGGGGTCTTCAGCACTCGGGCGAGGAGGAGTCCTCCAGGAGCACAATGGGCTGGGTTCCGGGTGCTTTTGGAGGTAGAAGGTTGGTGGGACCCAAGGAGAGAAGAAGGCCCAGGAGAACCCCCCCCACACACCTGGGAAGCCCCCCAGGGCACGTACAATGGCTCCCCACCCCCGACTAAAGCCAGCTCTGGCTCAGATCAGTGCACGATCTAACCCTAACCCCGACTGACCTCCTCCTGCCCTGTGCTGGGCGGGGAGCTGGAGGCCTGGGGACAGCTGTGGACTCAGAGCCACGGTCCACTGACCCCCCCACCCTCATACCCGGGCCCTGTCTCTGGGACATTCTGTGCCTGTTCTCCCTGCACGTGGTCACCAGGCCCTGGCCACTCTGCCTGCCCGCACCTGACCCCATGCCAGGCTGCAGCCCGAGCTATCGAGAGCTAATGGGCAGATTAGCCGTGGGCACCCTGAGCCGGCCGGCTGGGGCTCTGGTACCAGCAGCTGGGGGGCCGGGAACAGTGGGGTCTGACCACCCGGCACAGGGAAGCAGGCTAGCCCGCAGGGGAGGACCGGCGGGAGCACGGTCTCCCGGACCACAGGTCCAGCCGGCGACCCACAGAAAGCCTGGTTCTGGGCCGGCTGGCTGCCCTGCCCTCGCCTGACTCCCTCTTGAGCACAAAGGAGGTGAAGACACGTTATCCCCAGGGCCAGTGGAGGCCGCCGGGCTTCAGGGAGAAGACGCTGAGCTGGCGCTGGCCCCCAGTGCGTGCGCACTGCCGCTGGGCCACAGTGGCCACTGCCTTTATCCCTGGCCTGCCTCAGTGGCCCCGCCTCTGGAGCCGGGGGCAGGAATGGAGGAGTCCCGGCCTGGAGGTAGGTAGGCCCTAGGGCATGAGGAGGGCACTGTGACCCCGTCCTTGGGCCAAAGTCCGCCTCCACCCATGCTCCCTCCGCAGCCACCATCGTGGATGCTGTGCCTGGACAGTTCCTGGGGGTCACACCTCCTGGGTCCTGCTCCTCACTCCCCTCAGGCCCCCTGTGTCCCCTCACACCGGCCATCCAACTGTGTAGCTGCTGTGCTGGCCCGGTCGGCCACCACCAGAGCCCGAGTGACAACACATAGGCCGTGCCCACTGGCCACCACCTGGGGGACCTGGCCCCCAACCTCCTCAGACCACCCCAGCCCCATCTGGTCCCACATGGGGAGGCCAGCAGAGAGCAACTGCCCAGGTCTCTGTGCATCTGGGGGAAAGCACCTCCTGGGCCTGGGGTCTCCTCCTGCTCACTACAGGGAGGTCAAGCCCCTAGCGCCAGCCCCCACCCCTTTCCCCTGTGGCCCTCCCCCGCTGGCCAAGGTCTGCGAGGTCCCCACACATGGAGTCCCCCGCACACGGGCCTCTGTGCAGCGCACAAGAAGGTAGACACACCGTGCAGTGTGCATGTGTGTATGGGGGTGTGGTGTGTGTGTGTGTGTGTGTGCGCGGGGTGCGGGGCATGTGAGGGGCGTGTGGCTCCAGGAAGCCACAGAGTTGGGGGGTCCCACGCAGGCAGGGCCCCTGGGGCCGGGTCCAGCCGCCTCCCGCTGGGGGCTGACCACGCTTTCGGGGAGAAGCGGAATTCCTCTCGGGCTCGCTCCGAGCCACCTGGAGCTCCACAGAGAGTTGAGTGGGAAGCTCGAGCGCGGGGGCCGCTCACGGAGGGGACTCGCGAGCGGGGGATGCGCCCACGCCCGCGCAGGTGTGCGGCCGCCGCAGGTGTGCGGCCGGCGGTCCCCTGCCGCGCCGCTCGCGCCCCAGCACCCGCTCTCCCGCGCTCCGCACCTGCCTGCGGGGACCCCCACGGGCGCGGGGTGGGGGCCGCGGGCGGCGCGGCTGTCGCCGTGTCCCCGAAGCTCAGGCCCGCGGGTTCGCGGACAGCGCTCGCCGGGGCTGCCCCGCGCGGGGCGCACCTGCTCCCCAGTGACGGGGCTGCGGTTGTTTTCCGTGTTGGAATAACGCCGCGGGAGCCCCCACGTGCAAGTTCTTGTGCGCGCGTGTCGCGGCCCGTGGGCGCGCGCGGACGAGGGGGGCTTCGCGCCGCACGGCGAGCGTATGCGACTTCTCCTTGCGCCGCAGCACCGCGCAGGGCCCCCGCCTTCCACACCCTGGTCCGCGCTTCTCGCCGGCTTCTGGCCCCAGCCGTCCTGGGGTCGGAGGTGCTGTGCGGCTGCGCTACTTTCCATTTGGATTTTCCTAGTAACTAATGATGCTGCACATCTTTCCAAACCGGGAGAGACATTTTACCCAAGAAATGCCCAACTTCCCCCTCCTTCCTTGGTTAGATGTCTAATGACTTTTTTTTGCCTATTTTTTTACTTGGTTTTTAGTCTCACTATTGCTATTTTTAAATTTCTATTTCTTTTTAATTGTGGTAAAATACACACAAAAATTTTAAGTCTATGTCTTTTTTTTAAAAAAGATTTTATTTATTTACTTGACAGACAGAGATCACAGTAGGCAGAGAGGCAGGCAGGTGGGGAGGGGGGAGCAGACTCCCCGCTGAGCAGAGAGCCCGATGCGGGGCTCGATCCCAGGACCCTGGGATCACGACCTGAGCTGAAGGCGGAGGCTTAACCCACTGAGCCACCCAGGTGCCCAAAGTCTATGTCTTTTTTTTTTTTTTAATAATTTTTATTTTTTATTAACATATAATGTGTCACTAGCCCCAGGGGTACAGGTCTGTGAATCACCAGGTTTACACACTTCACAGCACTCACCATAGCACACACCCTCCCCAATGTCCATCACCCAGCCACCCTCTCCCTACCCACCCCTCCCCGGCAACCCTCAGTTTGTTTTGTGAGATGAAGAGTCTCTTACAGTTTGTCTCCCTCCCGATCCCATCTTCGTTCATTTATTCTTTTCCTCCCCCCAAACCCCCCACGTTGCATCTCTACTTCCTCATATCAGGGAGATCATATGATAATTATCTTTCTCTGGTTGACTTATTTCACTAAGCATGATACGCTCTAGTTCCATCCATGTCGTCGCAAATGGCAAGATTTCATTTCTTTTGGTGGCTGCATAGTATTCCATTGTGTATACATACCACATCTTCTTGATCCGTTCATCTGTTGATGGACATCTAGGTTCTTTCCATAGTTTGGCTATTGTGGACATTGCTGCTATAAACATTCGGGTGCACGTGCCCCTTCCGATCACTACATTTGTATCTTTAGGGTAAATACCCAGTAGTGCGATTGCTGGGTCATAGGGTAGCTCTGTATTCCACTTTTTGAGGAACCTCCATGCTGAGTGGCTGCACCAGCTTGCATTCCCACCAACAGTGTAGGAGGGTTCCCCTTTCTCCGCATCCTCGCCAGCATCTGTCATTTCCTGACTTGTTGATTTTAGCCATTCTGACTGGTGTGAGGTGATACCTCATTGTGGTTTTGATTTGTATTTCCCTGATGCTGAGTGATGAGGAGCACTTTTTCATGTGTCTGTTGGCCATCTGGATGTCTTCTTTGCAGAAATGTCTGTTCATGTCCTCTGCCCATTTCTTGATTGGTTATTTGTTCTTTGGGTGTTGAGTTTGCTAAGTTCTTTATAGATTCTGGACACTAGTCCTTTATCTGATATGTCGTTTGCAAATATCTTCTCCCATTCTGTCAGTTGTCTTTTGGTTTTGTTAACTGTTTCCTTTACTGAGAAAAAGCTTTTGATCTTGATGAAGTCCCAATAGTTCATTTTTGCCCTTGCTTCCCTTGCCTTTGGCAGTGTTCCTAGGAAGATGTTGCTGTGGCTGAGGTCGAAGAGGTTGCTGCCTGTGTTCTCCTCAAGGATTTTGATGGATTCCTTTCGCACATTGAGGTCCTTCATCTATTTTGAGTCTATTTTCGTGTGTGGTGTAAGGAAATGGTCCAGTTTCATTTTTCTGCATGTGGCTGTCCAGTTTTCCCAACACGATTTGTTGAAGAGACTCTCTTTTTCCCATTGGACATTCCTTCCTGCTTTGTCGAAGATTAGTTGACCATAGAGTTGAGGGTCTATTTCTGGGCTCTCTACTCTGTTCATTGATCTATGTGTCTGTTTCTGTGCCAGTACCATGCTGTCTTGATGATGACAGCTTTGTAATAGAGCTTGAAGTCCAGAATTGTGATGCCACCAACTTTGGCTTTCTTTTTCAATATTCCTCTGGCTATTCGAAGTCTTTCTGGTTCCATACAAATTTTGGGATTATTTGTTCCATTTCTTTGAAAAAAATGATTGGGATTTTGATAGGGATTGCATTAACTGTGTAGATTGTTTTAGGTAGCATAGACATTTTCACAATATTTATTCTTCCAATCCAGGAGCATGGAACATTTTTCCATTTCTTTGTGTCTTCCTCAATTTCTTTCATGAGTACTTTATAGTTTTCTGAGTATAGATTCTGTGCCTCTTTGGTTAGGTTTATTCCTAGGTATCTTATGGTTTGGGGTGCAATTGTAAATGGGATTGACTCCTTAATTTCCCTTTCTTCTGTCTTGCTGTTGGTGTACAGAAATGAAACTGATTTCTGTGAATTGATTTTACATCCTAACACTTTACTGAATTCCTGTACAAGTTCTAGCAGTTTTGGAGTGGAGTCTTTTGGGTTTTCCACATATAGTATCATATCATCTGCCAAGAGTGACAGTTTGACTTCTTCTTTGCCGATTTGGATGCCTTTAATTTCTTTTTGTTGTCTGATTGCTAAGGCTAGGACCTCTAGTACTATGTTGAATAGCAGTGGTGATAGTGGACATCCCTGCCGTGTTCCTGACCTTAGGGGAGAAGCTCTCAATTTTTCTCCATTGAAAACAATATTTGCAGTGGGTTTTTCATAGATGCTTTGATGACATTGAGGTATGTGCCCTCTATCCCTACACTTTGAAGAGTTTTGATCAGGAAGGGATGCTGTACTTTGTCAAATGCTTTTTCGGCATCTATTGAGAGTATCATATGGTTCTTGTTCTTACTTTTATTGATGTGTTGTGTCACACTGACTGATTTGCGGATGTTGAACCAACCTTGCAGCCCTGGAATAAATCCCAGTTTGTTGTGGTGAATGATCCTTTTAATAAACTGTTGGATCCTATTGGCCGGTATTTTGGTGAGAATTTTCACATCGGTGTTCATCAAGGATATTGGTCTGTAGTTCTCTTTTTTGAAGAGATCCTTATCTGGTTTTGTTTTTTAAAAAAAGATTTTATATATTTATTAATTTTACGTAGTGCTTACAAGTGGGGGGAGGGGCAGAGGGTGAGCCAGAGAACCCAAGCTGACCCCGCACTGAGCACAGAGCCCGATGCGGGGCTCCATCCCAGGACCCCGAGATCACGACCAGAGCCAAAGGCAGACGCCTCGCCAACAGAGCCCTCCAGGCGCCCCTAAGTGAATGTTTGTGTCCCGTTCACGTTGCGCGTGTCCTAAGTACTCCCCGCTTGTTGTGTGCAATCTGCCGGTATCCTGTGCCGGTTTTCCTTTTCTCAATATTGTCATTTGAAGCTCAGAACTGTGCTGTTGGTCCATCTGGTTTTCTTTCACAGACCCTGCTCTTGGCCTCTACGTAAGAGCATTGCCTATCTCAGGGTCCCACAGACTTTTCTCTTATGTTTCCTTTCCAAAGTGTTACAGCTTTAGCTCTCCATCTGGGTTTCTGGTGGATTTTGAGTTAAATTTTTGTGTAGAGTGTGAGGTAGGGGTCTAACTGCCAGTTTTTACCTGGGTTTCCAATGTTATACCCCATTTGCTGAAGAGTCTCCTTTTCCCCAGTGAAAGCCTTGGCACCTTTATCTAAAAATCAATTGTCAATAAACCTGTGAGTTTATTTTCGGACTCTCCATTCTCGTCCATTGATCTGTATGTCAGTCCTTACGCCAGAACACACCGTCTTTATTGCTGTAGCCCTATAGTAACTTCTTAAATTACCCAACATGGGTAACTTCTTAACTTAAGAAGTTAAGAATTTAACTTCTTAAATTACCCAACTTTGTTCCTTTTCAAAATTGCTTGGCTATCCTCTGTCCTCTGTATGTCCAAACAAATTTTGTAATCAGATTGCTAATTTCTGCCAAAAGAACCCCAAACACTCTCACTTTGATAAGGATTGTATTGAGGTTATTAACCAGTGTGGGGAATATTGCCATTTTAACAGTATTGTGTTTTCCAGTCCAGGAACATTAGATGTCTCCCCAGACATGTGTGTGGTTCTAAGTGTAGAAGTCTTATACTCCTTTTGTTAAACTTACTCCGAGGTATTTTATTCTCTTCTTTCTGTTGTGAATGGAATTGTTTTCTCAATTTTATTGTGGGATTAATCACGGGTGACGTAAAGAAATGCTGTTGTTGGAACCTGGGTGGCTCCGTTGGTTAAGCAACTGCCTTCGGCTCAGGTCATGATCCGAGGGTCCTAGGATCGAGTCCCGCATCGGGCTCTCAGCTCCATGGGGAGTCTGCTTCTCCCTCTGATCCTCCCCTCTCTCATACTCACTGTCTCACTCTCTCTCAAATAAATGCATAAAATATTTTTTAAAAATGCCATTGATGTCTGTGTACTCATCTCGGACCCTGGAACCCAGTGAACTTGCTCACTAGCAGCCTTTTTTCCATGTCCTCTTGCCATCTGGCCCCAAATGTGTCACAAATGCAGAAGTGGACAGTGTCTGGTTGGAGGAAAAGGCAACCTCAGGAAGATAATGGAGAGAAACGAACGGAGAGAAACGAGCCCAGTAGATTAAGGTTTGGACTCCTGGCCTCACCGCTAATCCACAGGTACTCGGGGTCACCTTGCCAGCACATGGAATAGCTGGCGAATTGTCCTGCTAGATTGACCGTGGCCCAAGTCTCAGAGTGACCATGAGGTGGTGCTCGTGCAGGACCGCCCTGATCAGAGCTGTACAGACTTGGGATGTCCAGCAGACACGGGAACCGCAGCGCACAGGAGACCAGAGCAGCACTATCCACATTCTCGGAGGGGTAGGCGGGAGAGCCAGAGTCTCATGATACAACACTCAAAATGTCCAGGATAGAAACGAAAATCACCTGGCGTGAGAAAACCATGGAAGTCTCAACTCATGTGGCCAATGGGAGTAACGGTCAATGGTGTGATCCCCCACCCCCACCCCGTGTGGGAGTGACCCGACAGGGACTCCGGAGCAGCTTTATGCAAACAGCGAGTGGTCTTGACACAAATACTAAAAAAGAATGACTCAGCCAAGAGAAAGACCTAAAGAAAAAGAAAATGGAAATTTTGGAACTGAAAAGTAGAATAACTGAGGGGAAACCTTCACAGGATGGATTCAGGACCGCAATGGAGACCATAGGAGGAAGTCAATGAGTTGAAGACACAGCAACAGAAATTCGTCTGAGCAACAGAGAGAAAAAAGATGTAGAAAGATGAGCAGAGTCTCGGGGACCCACAGGACAACAAGAACGGGGCTGTGTTTATGTCACTGGAGTCCCAGAAAGAGAGGAGAGAAACCATGGAGCTTGAAAATATTTAAGGACATTACATCTGGAAACTTCACAAGTTTGGTGAAAGACATACTTAAGATTCAAAAAGCAGAGGAAATCCCATCCTGGAAAAACTGAAAGAAATCCACACTAAGACACTTCATAATCAAATTGCTGAAAACTAAAACCAAGGAAAAAGTCTTAAAGGAGCCAGAGAAAAATGATGTATCACCTACAAAACAATGATTGGAATGGCTGGGTTTCCCGTGGGTGGTGCGTCTTTCCAGTGCTGAAAGAGAAGAATCGCCAGTTCAGATTTCCATGCCCAGCAAATTTCCTTAACTCGAAAAAGGGCATTGACAAAAGTCCTACAGCTCACGTGACCGACTGGATGCTTCCGCCTAGACTGGGATCAAGACAAGAGTCGCCCTCTCTCACGACTCTTACTCAACACAGTGCTAGAGTTCCAGCCCGTGTGATAGAGCAAGAAAAGGAAATAAAAGGCATATTGGTTGGAAAAGAAAAATAAAAATGTCCTTATTTGCAGACAACATGGTTATCTATGTAGAAAATCCCAGGGAATCTATTAAAAAAAGAAAAAGAACCAAACTCTTAGAACCAATAAATGAATTTAGCAAGAATACAAGCTCAACACATAAAAATTAATTGTATTCCCACATACAAGGGATGAATAATTGGAGACCAAAATTTTAAGAATGTTAGCATTTATTAGCTCCCAAAAATGTCTAGGTGTAAATCTATCAAAATTTGTAAAGGTTCTCAGCGCTGAAAATTAGGAAAGTCTATTGAGAGAAATCAGATAAGGGGTGGCTCGGTCATTAGGCATCTGCCTTTGGCTCAGGTCATGGTCCCAGGGTCCTGGGATGGAGCCCCGCATTGGGCTCCCTGCTCAGCGGGAGGCCTGCTTCTCCCTCTCCCACTCCCTCTGCTTGTGTTCTATCTCTTGCTTTCTCTGTGTCTGTCAAACAAATGAATAAAATCTAAAAAAAAAAAAAAAAAAAAAAAATCAAAAAAAAAAAAAAAAAAAGAAATCAGATAAGATCAAAATAAATAGACTTACCATGTTCATGAATTTGAAGGTTCAGCATAATAAAGACATCCATTCTCCCCAAAGTGATCTATAGATTTGACATATCACTTAGGCAAAGTTCCAGCAAGATTTTTTTTACAGACATAGACAAGCAAATTCTAAAATTAATATGTAAGTGTGTTGGAACCAGAATGACTAAAAGAATTTGACAGAGAAGAACCACTTGAATTTAACACAGCTCCAGTAATCAGGACGTGATATTGGTGGTAGGTGCCTCCAGAGGGAAACAGGAGCAGACCACGGAAGTCTCTGCACAGCTCAGTGGAGGACAATAGTTGTTCCAGCAGAGGGATGGGAACTAGTGGTCACCCGTGCAAAGAGGTGAGCCTTTACCTACAGGTCGCACCTTTTGCAAAGGTAAACTCAGAGGGAATCGGGGGTCTGAACGCCGCCCAGACAGTGCAGGTAACACAGGAGGAAATCATCACGACATGGGGCTAGTGGAAGGGTTTGTACAGACGCTTCACAAGCATAAACGAAAAAGTATAAGTTAGGCATCATCAACATTAAAAGCTTTTGTTTCCGCTAAGATGCTGTCTTGAGAGTGACCCCGCTGCTGTGGACTCACGTAGCCCGGGGGGCTTGGACGTGGAGCACGAGGAGAGCAGCACAGTTTACAGACGCGAACGTCCTCAGCGGAGGAGGAGGTGGCAAGACGCTGGGCTCCGTCAGACCCCCGGGAGCGCGCGCCAGGATGCAGACTCCCGGGAGCGCGCACGAGGACGCAGACTCCCGGGAGCGCGCGCCAGGAACGCAGACTCCCGGGAGCGCTCACCAGGATGCAGACCCCCGGGAGCGCGCGCCAGGATGCAGACCCCCGGGGAAGCCGAGGGTGGCGGGTGCGGACCCCGGGCAGCGGCCGGACAGCGCCCTGGGACGTGGTCTCCGCGCGCTTCTCGAGACTGTCGCGACCCGCGGAACTGAAGATGCTCCCACAAAGCGCGCGCGTGAACGTGGCGGGGGCTTCGTCGAACAGGCGGGAACAACCCAGACGGCGGAGAATGGGACCGCCGCCCTCGGTCTACACCGCGGGGCGCCGCCAGGCGGGAGACACGCGAGCCTGGGCCCGCCCCACGGCCGCGAGGAGTCCGCGAGGCGACACCCGCGAGAGAGGGGCAGCGCCCCGCGCGGCGTGGATGCGGCGCCCCGGACTCGCGGACCCGGACGCTGCCGGGGGGGGGGGGGGGGGGGGGGCGGGGGGGCGGGGGGGGGGGGG
>NC_081562.1:652176-705050 GCF_022355385.1 Mustela nigripes | reverse complement strand
GACGCTGGGGCGCGGGAGCCTGGGAAGCCAGAGCAGGGGGAGCTGGGGTGAGGCGGCTGCTCTGGGCCTGGTGGAGCGATGACCCCGCGGCCCCGCGCGCGAAGCTGGAACGAGGCCCCTCGAGCGCGGGGGACGGAAGGCGTCGCCGAGGGAGGTGCGCTCCGGGCGGATCCTGCGCGCGCCCGGCGTCCTCTGGCCGCGAGTTCTCCCGCGGCCGTGACGGGCTCGCCTCCCCCGGGGACCCCTTCTGCCCCGCACGGCCTTGCGCCTGCGCCCGCAGCAGGTCCCCGTGGGCGCCCCCACCCCGCGGTCCCGCCCGGGTGAAGGCGGGTCTGGGACAGGTCGGCGGAGAGCGAGCCATTTGCAAGGGCGTCGGGGGCCCGAGAAAAGCCAGGCGTCCTCAAATCGCTTCCCCAGTAAGGGCCCGAGAGCAGAGGTCGGGGGCCGAGGGAGAGACTCGGAGCGCCCTCCCGGGTCCCCTCCAGCAAGGCTCGGAGGTCTCACCCGCGGCCCCTCCTCACGACAGACGCGGCCCCTTACACTCGCCCTCCCGGGCTGCAAGCCGAGCCCCATCCTCCTCCCCGGGGCAGCTCCCCCTCCCAGCCGCGGGCGCGCCCCGGGGTCACCGGCCGCCCCCCCCCCCCCCCCCCCGCAGCTGCTCCCTCTCTCCAGCCCGCCAGTGCCCGCTGCTTCCCCCGGGGGCACCTGCGTCCTTCCAGGCTGCCCCCGAGACCCGACTGGAGCCAGACCTCGGAATCACTTGGGGGGACTGGACAGTCGGGGGAATGACCACGAGGTCACCTGGCCCCGCCCCGCCCCGCCCCACAGCTCCAGGTGCAGCCCCCCTCCCCCGCGCTCGCGCTCTTCGCCGCGAGTCTGCTGGTCCCTCCCCACCTCCTTGGCGACCACCTGGCTTCTCGCTGGGCTTCCGCAGCGGCTGGGATCTGCTCTTCTTTCCCTGCTCAGTGCGGCGCAGATTCCTAGACGCCGCGTCCCGGCACTGGGGCTGCAAGCTCACTCCTCACCAGTGGGCGGACGGCTTTGCCCCTCGTCCTCCCCCCTGCGTGCTCCCTCCCCCTCCGTTCACGGGACTCACCCCCGGGCCTTTGCACTGACTCTTCCCTCTCCCCTAATGCTCTTCCTCCACGTGTTGTAAGCATCAATACAATCTGCGCTTGAATTTTCCTTGGTGTCAAAATCGAAAAAAACTCTCCACTCTCCGGTCTCTTAGAGCATTTCCTTTAGGAAACCAGTCAATTCTTTCTGCTCCTTTTGAGATGGATGCAAACTTTTTGAAAAGCTAAACAAGCGTCTGGCTGGTTTTACAATCCGGCAGTGTTTCCCTCTAGAGTCTCAAAGCTGTCTCTGAAATGTGAGCAGCAGGGAAGACAGACCCTCTTCCCTGTCTTGGGATTTTCTCGCAAAGGCCTGGCCCCAAGTTACCACCAGCCATTGCAGAAACAGAACTTTAAGATCTTTCTTTGAATGAGAGGACGTAACCACCACAATGACCGCCGTCCCCGGGTAAATCCACAATAAACTGAACCCCACGGGTGCTGTCAAGTCCTTTTTGAAACTGTTTTATCGCTCACTGGGTTGGCAGAGTCACGACTGGGTTTCGGAGTTGTACGTCGGAGGCAAGTACTGGAGGTAGAGATTACTTAAAAAAAACTTAAGTCTTTGAAAAAAAAAGTTTTATTACAGTAAAATGCACATAAGAAAGATGTCCACTTTGATGATTTTAAGTGCACGAGTCAGCAGCGACCGGTTCAGCCGCAGTGCTATGCGCCATGACTGCTGCCCGTTTCCAAACAAAAAGTCTGTGCGGTGACACGGAGGCTTCGGGTCCCCTGTGCCTTGGGCCGCGGCGCGGGCTGGTCCACTTCGTGCTGCTCTGCACGGGCCGATGCACACAGTTCACGTGGGGAGCGTCAGCGGTCTGTGGCGCTTCGGGTCTGGCTTCACTGAGCATCACGCCTGCAGGGTCCGCCCGCGCCGCAGCGTCTCGGACAGGGCTCGCTTCCATGCGACCAGCAGGCCCTCGCGTGGATGCACACACTGTGTCTGTCCGCTGACCGGGGCGCCGACACGCGGGAAGGGCGCGGCTTCACCCTCCGGGTGTGCACCTGCGCTTCCTCCAGCACGGCTTGCCGGAAAGACGGCCCTTTCCACTGAAATGGTCTTTTCACCTTGTTGAAAAGCAACGGACCGCACCCATGAGAGTTACTTCTTGCCCCTCCTTCTGTCCCGTCGGTGGATCTGTCTGCTCCTTGGCCCAGCACCACACTCTTGATTACTGTAGTTTCGTTGCAAGTTTTGAAATCAGGAAGTGTGAGTCCTCTTTGTTCTTTTTCAAGATTATTTGTCTGTTCAGGTCCTTGTAATTCCATATGAACTTAGTATTATTATTTTAAAGATTTATTTTATTTACGTAATCTACACCTGGTGTGGGGCTTGAACCCACGACGCTGAGATCAAGAGTCGTGCGCTCTACTGACTGAGGCAGTTGGGCACCCCTCCATGTGAATTTTAAAATAGATTTTTCTATTTCTTCAAAATCATCATTGAGGAGATCGCCTTGAATCCGTAGCTCACGGTGGCCAGCGCTCACGTCTTCACAAAGGTCGGTCTTCAGTCCGCGAACACAGACCTGTTAATTTCCGTCTGGGGCATTTGTCTCAGCAGTGTTTGCCGCCGTCAGTGGACGAGGCTTCTCCTCCTTGGCTGAAGTATTTCTGAGGATTCGGATTCCTAGAACGCGGATGCTGATGCTGTTGTAAACGGAATCGCCAATTTAATTTCCGTTTACAATCGTTCGTTGAAAGCGCGCGCGACGCAACTGGCTTGTGTGTATTGGTTTTGCATCCTGCAACGTTGCAGAATTCGTCTGTTGGCTCTGAAAGTGTTTCCGTGGGAGTCTTCGGGGTTTTTGGCATATAGAGTCACGTCATCCGCAAGTAGAGGGAATTGAATTCTTCGCCAGTTTCAAGGCTCTCACACCGATTTCCCGTTTAGCCACACTGGCTGGCGCTGTCGGGACCATTCGAAAGTTCAAAGGGGGCCTCCCTGTCCTGCTGCTGACCTTAGGATAAAGTGGTCCGTCCTTCACCGATGAGTACGACGCGCTGTGAGCTGGTCATGTATGAGCGACCTTTGTCATGGCAAGGAAGTTCCCGTCTAGTCCCAGTTTACCGAGTGTCCTTGTCATGAAAGACCCTCGGATTTTGTCAAATGCTTTTCCTGCACCCACGGAGATGCTCACGCGTCTCCTTCCCCGTCGCCCGATAGCTGTGCTGTGGTCACGTTGGTCGGTGTCTGCGTGTCAGATCACATTGCGTTCCCCGCTGGGTCGCGGCGCGGGAGCCTCTCGGTGTGTGTCCGGTTCGGTGGACTCGCGCAGGGTTTCGGATCTGTCCTCGCGATCCCAGATCCGGCCGTGCTTTTCTGGCTTTAGAATCAGTGACAAGTTAGGAGTGTTTCCCCTTCTATCTTTTGGAAGAGTTTGGGAAGTTAATTCTTTTAAAAATGTTTGATTGAATTCACCAATGACGCCCTCTAACCCTGGGCTTTTCTTCGTGGGGAGGTTTTCGGTTGTGGGTTCCATCTCTTCTGTCTATGTGGATTTTCTCGTTCTTCTCGACTCAGTTTGGGAGTTTGTGTGTTTCTGAGAGTTTGTCTGTTGTGTTGACGTTTTCCTGTTTGTTGCTGTACGACAGCTTACGGTATGCTCATATAATGCACGTTACTTCTTTTAAATCCTTTATATTTCTGTAAAATTAATAGTAATGTCCTCACTTCATTTGTCCTTTTATTAATTGGCGTCTTCTCTCTTTTTAGTCAGTCTAGCTAAAGGTGTGTCAATTCTGTTGATATTTTTAATGAACTAACTTGATTTCATTGGCTTTCTCTGTTTTTGTATTTTCATCACTTATTTCCATACTAACCTTTTTAAAAAGATTTTTTTTTTATTTATGAGAGTGAGCCCCACAAGTGGGGTGAGGAGCAAGAGGGAGGGAGAAGCAGACCCCCCCCCCCCCAGCAGAGCCCAATGTGGGCCCAATCCCAGGACCAGGAGCTGAGCCGAAGGCAGCCATCCGACCGACTGAGCCCACCAGGCGCCCGTCTATGCTAATCTTTAGTATTTTCTTCCTCTTGCTAGTTATTTCCCCCTCCTGCTAGCTTCAAGTATAGCTTGCTGGGTTTTTGGTTTTTCTCTTGTTCCTTATTGTGGCATCTCCGGAAAGACATAAATATTTACATTTAAGGAAATTTCTATTATGTCACTCGGTGAGCACAGGAATAAGAGAACCAGAAGTTCCGTGGCCGCACGGAACGAGAAATAAAGACTTTGCAGACACAGTTTGGAAGTCACTAAACAAATGCAGGATTAACCTCCGATAAGGAAAACTCAACGGCTCCCGGCGAGCGAGACCGTGGCCTTCAGCCTGCGTCGTCGTCCTCGTCGGGGTCCGCAAAGGTCCGAAGTGTGCAAAGACCTGGGCGTGCGGCGCATTCTCGGCGGAAGGAGGGAGAATGATACAGAAACCAGCTCGGAAGAGGCGCACACATCGGAACTGAGAGACAAAGACGCCGAGCCCGGCGTCCCTCGCATGCGGGACGAGGTAAAGGGAATCAGGAGAACGAAGAGGGGACGTGGGTGAGAGACAGGAGTCCTGGAAAGGAACGAAATAGAACATCTGAAGCTGGAAAGCACAACGGCTGACGGAAGGGCCCGCGGGCCGGGCTGCGGAGCTCAGCGGCGGGCTGGGCGCAGAGAGCGCGGCCGCGGAATCCCCGACGCAAGCAGAAGTGGAAACAGCGAGACACCGGCATCCCGCAGGACTGCTGAGTGCACAGCCCGGGAGCCCCAGAACGAGGGGAGAGAACGTGGCCCACACGCCCCAGATCTGACGACTGGCATGAATCTGTGTACCCAAGAGCCTCACCAAAGTCCAAGCAGAATGAAGGACACGTTATAGCCAAGTTGTCAAAGGCCAAGGTCACAGAGAATCTTAAAGCAGCAAGAGAGACACGGCTGGTCACGTGCAAGAGATCCTCGGTACTGTTTTTTTTTTTTTGGTCGTTGTTGTTGTAGATGTTTTTTAAAGATTTTATTTATTTGTTAGACATCACAAGCAGGCAGAGAGGCAGAGAGAGAGGGGGAAGCAGGCTCCCCGCTGAGCCGAGAGCCCGATGCGGGGCTCGATCCCAGGACCCTGGGATCATGACCTAAGCAGAAGGCAGAGGTTTTAACCCACTGAGCCACCCAGGCGCCCCTCTTAGTACTGTTTTAAGGGGCTTCTCATTAGAAGCCTTGCAGACCAGAAAGCGGTGGGATGCGACCTTCATGTCCTGAAAGATGTAAAAACCAAACCAAACCAAACCAAACCAAACCCTGTCAACCAAGAATTCTCTAGCCAGTAAAATCTATTTTCCAAAAACAAAAGGGAAAGCAAGACGTTCCCGATAAATCAGATCCGAGGGAGCTCGTCCCTAGGGGACCTGTGGACAAGGGATGCTAAAGAGGGGTGCTGGGGGGCTTAGTCCTGAAGCGTCTGCCTTCCGCTCAGGTCATGATCCCAGGGTCCTGCACGGGGCTCCCTGCTCATCGTCTGCTTGTCGGGAACCTGCTTCTCCCTCCCTCTGCCCCCCCCTGCCCGCTCTCCTGCGCACTCCTGTGCTCCCTTTGTCTCTGTCAAATGAATAAACACTTTTTTAAAATGCTAAAGAGACTCCTTTTGGCTGAAATGAAAGGATACTAGACAGTAACTAAAAGCCACATGCAGGGCGCCTGGGTGGCTCAGTGGGTGAAGCCTCTGCCTTCAGCTCAGGTCATGATCTCAGGGTCCTGGGATCGAGCCCCGCATCGGGCTCTCGGCTCGGCGGAGAGCCTGCTTCCTCCTCTCTCTCTGCCTGCCTCTCTGCCTGCTTGTGATCTCTGTCTGTCAGATAAATAAAATCTTTAAAAAAATGTACAAGCTGGCATTACAGCAGTTTCAGTTTGTAAGTCTCTCTCTCTATATATATGATTTAAAAGGCAAACGCATGGAACCCTAATTAGTGGGCCCACAGTACATAAAGACGCGTCTGTGACAACAGCGCGGGGACGGGGAGACTAGAGGAGCTGACTGTCTGCATACTGCCGAGACTCGTCAGTCTTCAAACTGGGGTATTATCTTCTAAGATTTTAATCGTGACTTTCACAGAAACTACTAAGAAAATACTGAACACAAATATGCCGAAGAGGAGAGGAAGAGGAAATCACACTGGCACAAAAATCAGCGCCAAAAAAAGGCAGTGGTGGAAGCCTCGGGAAGAAAAACCAGAGAAGACACATGGAAAACAGACAACTACCGGGTAAAAGTGAATGATTTCTTGTCAGTAAGTTCTTTAAATGTAAATGCACTAAACTCTCCCGTTAAAGGGCAGGGGTCGGCCAAGTGAATAAAAAACACAATCCATCTAATGTATGTTGTGTACAACAGGCTCACTTATTTTTTTTTTAAGATTTTATTTATTTATTGGACATTGAGCACAAACCAGGGGAGCAGGAGAGGGAGAAGCAGACTCCCTGCCGAGCAGGGAGCCCCATGCGGGGCTTGACCCTGGGGTCTTGGGATCATGACCTGAGCGGAACGCAGATGCTTAATGACTGAGCCCCACAGGCGCCCCAGCAGACTGTAGATACAAAGGCACAAAGAGGTTGAAAGTAAAAGGACGCAATCAGATACTCCGCGTGAACTGTGACCCAAGAGGGCTGGGGCGGTCACATTAAATAGGCTTTATGTCAGGTGCGTTTTGGACAAGTTATGTTTTCTCGGGATCATGTCTGGAAGGGTGGTACCTGCCCGGCTCATATGGAGGGGTGAGGTTTCTGCCTTGCCATCTCTAAAGGCGTATTCAATAGCGGACCTGCTTAGTTCTCCTCCGCCTTGGAGGAGAGGGCTGCCTGGATCCGAGGGACTGGTGGTCCCAGGGGCCCACCCACCCCCTCATCATCTCCTTTCCGCATGGGACCCAGGACCAGCTCCTTCCCTTACGCTGTTCTGCTCTTTCTCCGAGTGCCCTTCTCGCGTCCTGGATGATTCTCTCCTTGTTGTACACTTCTGTGTGGATCCTCTGCCTCAGGCAGGGACCGGTGTCCGTACTGGCCCCGGAGGGAGTGGGCACACAGCAGTCACTCCGTCCGCACTGGTGAGCAACTCAGTGTCCAACAGGGAGCCCCAACTTAGCGTGTCCAGACACCAACCCTAACTACCGTGTCCCGTCGTCAGCCATGGAGCTCTGCCCTCCGGTCACCGAGGCCAAAATGTTGCCGTTTCACTCACACTCGTGGAACCCACGCCAGGACGTCCCGTGGCCCCATCTGCCTGCCACACCCCACCTCTCGCCAGTCGGATCCTGCTAGAACCAGGTAGCTTATGACCCTCACCCCTGCCGTCTCTGCTCTCGGGGCACCAGGACCCCCCTCTTCCACCGGGCCCCCCCCCCCCACGTCCTATCTGTGTCCCCAGCCTCACACGGACACGGGGCACCCAAATCGTTGATGTCTCTAGCCTGTTTGGGCTCTTGTCTGTCCCACGCAAACTTCAGCTCCAGATGGGGTAACCGATGGTCCCCATTTGCTGGGCTTTGAGGCTACGAGTGCTGACCTGGTCCGCCCCTCAGTCCAGGACAGACCCCTCGGTCCCCGGCTGCAGGGACAGTGATCTTCGCTTCTCGCACTGGTCAGTCGGGCGCCCAGAGGGTGGTCAGAACTGCTTGAGGATCGGAGAATGAA
Source organism: Mustela nigripes (assembly GCF_022355385.1). NCBI lineage: Eukaryota > Metazoa > Chordata > Mammalia > Carnivora > Mustelidae > Mustela > Mustela nigripes. Next base: position 697,270 of record NC_081562.1, on the reverse strand, counting down.
TGGGATACACGGATGTCCCAAAGTTGCCCTCCAGTTTAACGGTGAGCCCTAGGTGGGGGACCCAGCCCCTCCCTCTGGTCCTCCCCGTCCTGTGGCCTGAGATCATCCGCGGTTCACGCCCCAGGCCGCTGGGCGTGGTCAAGGTCTCGGTGCGGAGGTTGGATCGCTGAGCACAACTGCCACTGGGTGGCAGCACACGTGGGGACCACGGGGCACCTGGGACCCAAGAAGGCGATCCTCAACTCATTCCCTATAGCCCTGAACCTCTTTGAGAGGAACAGTCATGGCCTCTGTTTGGGCCTCAGATTTCCGGATCTGTGGAAGGCCAAGGCCGCAGCAAGTCTGGAGCCTACACCCGGTCAGCTCCTAGCCCTCCCTGGTCCACTCCTGGCAGGCCAGGTTCCCAGGGGTAGCCCTGGGTCCGAGCCAGGGTCTCTGCACGGCCACGGGGCTCCTGGGGGGACCCGGTGGGGGGAGCAGGAACTCCAGGCAGGGACCGCGCAGCCACAGCCGGACTCTGGTCCCTCGCCCCGCCTGGGCCTCGATGGGGAGGGAGCACCGCAGGCAGACAAGGACCTCCAGAGGACTCCGTGCCCCCAAATCCCAGGCAGTGAGGAAACATGGTGAGTGCAGAACCATAGGCAGCCCCTAAAGCCTGACGCAGGGTGGGAGTGGGTGGCCTGGGGCCCGAGGGCGAGGCCTCCCTGAGCCCCCCGCCCCCAACGTCCCACCCTCTGTCAGCTCCTGGCTTGACCCGGCCTCTGGTAGCCACTTTACGGGGACTCTGGAGGGGGCTTCAGGAAAGGGCGCCCCCCGCCCCACCCCCATCCATCGTGGGGCTGAGCCCCAACGTGCACCGGCTGAGCACCCCTCTTCCTCTGGCTCTCCCGCCCACACATGGCCCTGGGGCAGGCCGGTGCGGTAGTGGCGTCTCCAGCCACAGGGGTGTCCTCGGGGACCACCTGGGGGCTCGCACGTGGTGGGGGACCAGCAGGCTCTCTCTGCGATCTGGGCCTCCACCCTCGCCTCCCTCCGGAGCCCTAACCTCCTCACCAACCCACTTCCCCCAAGGGGCTTCCTCGCCCTGCAGACCCCAACTCTGTCCTCAAGGGAAGAGGCGAGCTAGTGGACAAGTGTTTACTGAGGGTGGGGGCACACTGGCTTGGTCCACCCCCGAGGTCTCTGGGGGCATCAGCCCCCTTGACAGAAGAGGGCAGGGGGACAGCGGAGCCTGGCCCTGGATTTGCCGGCTGTGGAGATGGGGCTGGCCGGCGGCGCCCATCCCTGGGAGCGCAGAGGTCAGGTGCAGAGGATGCCCGGCCTCCAGATGACCGCAGCTCAGGGATCACCCTGGCAGTCCTTGGGTGCGACACCAGAGTCTATGGGGTACATCTGACAGCCCAGCTTCCGGGTGACCCTGACCTGGGCTGTGGAGACCCCACTGCAGGGCCAAGGGTCCCCCTGCGGTGGCCATCAGCGAGTGGGACAATTCTGAGAACTGCCCGCCCTGACAGGGACCTCCTAAGGCCACGGGAAGTGGTGAGCCCTCCCTGGACGGGCCGAGCCGGGGCGCCAGAGAGTGGAGGGCGACCTGACCTCTGGGAGGGCTGGTGCAGGGGCTCGGGGGGCCCAGCTGGGGACCCCGGTCAGTGTGCGAGGGCTCAGGGCAGGAGCTGAAGCTGGTCCTGGGCCTGTGGAGCATGTGGGCTCCCACTCAGTTCTCCAGAGCCCTGGGAAAGCTCCGGCAGCCATCAGGCAGCTGCCGGGCCCTGGTCCTCGGGCCAGGGATGGTGGCCACGGCCACAGGCGATCCCGAGGGAGGCTGCACCAAGCAGGGACAGGGCAGTCAGAGGCCAGGCCATCTGGGAAGAGGGCGGCCCACCCAGCCGTTCTGTAGGCCTTCAGCAAGGGGCTTCAGGAAGGGGCTGGAAGTCCTTCATCCGACCCAAAGCCCCGGGCCTGGCCTGAGGGCCCCCAGGGAGCTGCGGGCCTCTGGGGACCGAGAAGGTGGCTGGCGCCACAGCCCGGGCTCCCGCAAGCCACCTCCAAGTCCTGACGTCTGGCTTTCTCTGCCAGAGGCCTGGGAGCTCGGGTGGGGGCTGGCCTCCGCTGAGCCCCTGTATTCAGCCGGGGCACGCGCTGGCGCCTGATGAGGCTCGTGGCCTCAGTCCTCTGTCCCCTGGGTGCTGGCTGGAAGGAGAGGAACAGGGTGCCGGCTCAGCGCACCGGTACCAGCCTCGTCCGGGACACACCCCCTCCAGTCACCCGCCCCTGTGGCAGGAGGAAAGAGAGGGAACCGCAGGCCCCCAGTGCTCTCCATCCCGGAGAGCCCGCGCGTGGCAGCAGGCCAACGGTCCATCTTCAGGGACCCAGAAGCAGGATGCACTCCCACTTGAGCCGAACCCACCCCTCTGCTCTCGGGCCTGTCCCTGGGACCCTGGGACTGGCCCAGCGCAGCAGGCAGGCTCTGGCCTTGGCTGGGGCCGGCTCTCAGGTCATCTGGCTGCTGGGTGGGGGAGCCCTAGTCCAGACACAGGCCCCAGGGATGACCATCACCCCCGCCAGTGATTGGCTACAGGGGACCTTTGCTGGGGAATTGGGACCCAGACTTGGCTGGTAATCTCCTCTGGGGGAGGTCTAAGAGGCGCTCCCCAAGCTCTAGGGCATTTCCGGTGGGGCAGAGGGCAGGACTGGGGCAGCCCTAGAGCCTGGAGCCCTGGGCAGGCTGGGGGTGCTGGGTGGGTGCGTGCCCCTCCCTCTCCCATCCCCCTCGTGCCCCCGAGACCCCCTCAGTCCACTCTCCCCTCAGCAGCCAGAGGGCTCTAGCATGTGCACATGACCATGTCTGCTCCCCACGGACATCCCGTCGCCCTTCTCAGGACCCCTAGGCACTCTCCTGGGCCACACCCAGGACCCCAATGCTTCGCTTTGTCTCCTGTAAAGCCTGAGGTCCCAGGAGCCTGGGCCTAGTGGCTCGGCAAGAGAAGGTGGGCTGAGGGACATCGTGAGCTCCTGGATGGCTGAAACCAGAGCCCTGGTCGGGGGTGATGGACACCCAGGGTGACTTCATGGCTGACCTTGCGGGGGGGTGGGCCCTTGACCCCCTAAATCAGGGGTGGGTCCGGGTCGGTCTGCCTTGGCCTGGCTTGGAGTCTGGGCCGACTTCCAGGCAGGTGGTCCCCCTGTCCCCCACCAAAGCCCAGTATCCTGTACAGGGCTCACCATCCCCACCCTGAGGGTGCAAGACGGGGACTGGGCCCAGAGCTGAGGTTGGGGTCCACAACCTCAGGACCTCCCGCAGCCCTGGGGCCCGAGACCCTTGGGGGGAAACTCACTGCAATGTAGGTCACATAGCTGGTGGGGGGCGGAGAAAGTCACGTCAGTCCTCCAGCCCTGGGGAACGGGGCAGCTCAGTCAGCATGGCTTGTGGCCTCTCCCGCACCCTGACTGCAGCCCCCAGGGCCCCGGCCCAGGGAGGCTGCTGGGCTGACAGGCCCCCCCGAGAAGCTCTGGGGGCAGAGTCCCCCCTCTGTGATGCCATGATGCCAGGGAAGCAGGGCTAGGACTGCAGGAGGTGGGTGGGGGCTGGGGGGGCAGCTCCGCCCACCTGGATGCAGGTGTTGGGGACACAAGCCTCTTCCGTGGGAATGTCCACAAAGGCCACTGCAAGGTCAGTCACGAAGTCACTCTGGGTGGGAGAGGGGTCGGTCACAGGCAGTGACGGGGAAGACTGTCACGGAGGGGAGTGCCCTCCACACCGGGCGGCCTCCAGGGGCTGATCAGGGCCTTGCAGACAGGAAACGGATCAGCCACCCTCCCCAGGAAGGAGCCCACCCACTGCACACCCGGCTCACTGAGGCTGGGGCGAGGGTCGTGGCCCGGGGCCCTGGGCGGCAGGCAGGCGGCCACGTCTTCCTTTGGTGACATAGGTGCACCTGGAAATGGGCGGCACTGGGCGAGAAGAAGGTGACCCGGAGGTGGCCCCGAGAGGCGGCTGGCTGGACGGTCATCTTCCAGGCTGTGGGTGGGGGGGTTGAGGCCCAGCACCACCCCCCAGTTCCCCTCCTTCCTCCCACGGACCAGCTCCCTGTCATCCCAGCTGCCTGACCCAGAGGCATCCGAGGAACCCGGAAGAAAGTGGTGTTTGCTGTGTCCACACAGCGCAGGCCCCCGGCCAACCTCGCTGCCCTGCGGCCCCTTGGAGAGCTCACCTTGGAAGTGTCCCTCTTGGAAAGGGCATCGCACCCAGGAGCCGCGGCTGGTGGAGAACTGCAGAGAGGACTTGAGAGGCTGGAGGTCCCCGCAATGTGTGCGGGGCTGGCGGGGGGCTGGGGCCCGTTGGGCCCCCCAGAATCCCCTAGCTCCAGCGTCAGACCAGGATGGGGCTCAGAGGGGTCCCCAGGAGGCTGGGCAGGGTCCAGGAGCGCGTGTGGCTGCACGCCCCAGCCCCAGTGCTGGGCGCCCCTCCGCCTCTCCTTGCTATGTCCCCCTACGTGCTGACCGCGCCCGGGGTGTCCGCGGCCTGGCGCACTCACCTTCAGGCAGAGCCGGGGCTGTGTGTCCACCAGCGGATACTGCACCTGCGGGGGAGGGCGGGGGGCGGCGCTCAGGTCAGGCCCCCGCCATCTGCGCCCACCCCCATCCCCGCCGGGCGGGCACTCACCCTGCCGTGCGCCGGCCGGCCCGAGTGCTCCAGGTTGTGGCAGAGGGCCCCTGGCCCCGGGCGCCAGCACAGGCTCACGTGGCCGCTCACGGGACATGCGGGCTCCCAGCTCAGTGCCCGGTCCCCCGGGTGGTAGCGGATAGCATCCCACAGGGCCTCCGTCTCTGCAGGGACCCACCCCTGTCAGCGGAGCCCCCACCCACGTGTCTGTCCCAAGGCCTGTGCGGGGCATCCCGGGGCAGAGCTCAGAGCGGGCACCCCTCCTCTGCGCCCGCGCCCCCGTCAGCCCCTCTCAGAAGCCCCGCTTCCTCCGCGTGAGCCGGGCCGGGGCATGGGTGTCCATGTGTCCCGGGTGTCCGCTCGTTTTTGCACACACGTGTCCACGCAGAGATTCGGCTCCCAGAAAAGGCCGGCCGGACACTCACCGTTGGCTACGTGCCATCCACGGCAGGCTCAAGAGGGGGGGCGGGCCTGAACGCACGCTTCATTCCCTCTGTGTCCCCTCCAGGCTGAAGCAAGCTGCACCCCCCCGCCAAGCTGGGCAGCCCCCGACCTGCCCTCCTCCCGCGCTGCCTCGTCCCCCGCCACCCCCTGCTCCACACCGTAGGGCACTTGCCGTCTTCGAAGGGACAGGCCTGCATCCGCACGGCGTCAGGGGTCGCAAACCAGCCCTGCGGGAGGGGCTGGGGTCAGCTCAGGCCCAGTCCCTCCCTCTGTCTCCTCCGGGCGGTGAAGGCCACACTCTCACTGACCTCGAGGCACAGGCACGGCAGCTCCTGGCTGTAGGGCAGAGAGACGGTGCGGGACATCCGGTTCCCTGTCACCTGCGTGGAGTGGAGCGCTTGAGGGCTGGGGGCCCCAGTGGCTGGGACTGGGCGAGGCTGGGAAGGCCTGGGGTGGGGGTAGTGGGCAGGAGGCGGGCCTGGGGGGGGGTGGGAGGGGGAAGGTGAGGACAGGTCCTTGGGCCGGACTTGGGCAGGGGATGCGGCCCGGGCCAGAGGCGTGTCCAGGGCCGTGGGATGTGGCCCGGGCTCACCCGCACGGGGACACCCACGTCGTTGCAAGTGAACCACTTCAGGCAGAGCCGCACGTAGTAGTCGGGGGCCCCGGGGACCTCGGGCACCTGGACCAGAATGACCTTCCGGCTGCGGTCCGCCCAGTAGGAGAACTTCCCGGCTGTAAAACGGTGGTAGGTGGGGGCCACGCTGGGACTCGCGGTCACTGGACAGAGGTCTCCACCTGTCCTGAGAGCCTCCAGGAGACGGACCCTTGCTAGACCCAGGCAGGCATGTGGGAGTCGCCCACCTGAGGACCCATCATGACTTCCCAAGTGGGACAGGCGGAAGACACCCCTGGCAAGGCCTGCAGGGGCCTCCCCAGGGTCTGCGGGCAGCGGTCCCACCTGGGGAAGGGGCCTCACCAAAGCACACGGGCACGTTCCTCCCCACGTCCTCGTGTCTGCAGTCTGCAAACGGCACAGCAATGGTGGGCCCAGGCTCCTGCTCCCGGCACCTGTGCCCAACTCGGGCCTCTGCCCACGTGCTTTACAGAAGTCTCTCTTCTCCCAGGGAGCCCGTGACCCCGGATGAAGTGAGAGGGGCTTGCTGCGAGGCCCCGGCATGGGGCCCTGCCCCCTGCCCCAGATGGCCCACCCAAGTTGTCCCCAGAAGCCAGCGGCAGCTGCACCCGGGCCAGCCCCATGGGCTCCCACCTTCCACATGGTACTGCTGGTCCAGCTGGACCCCGCAGAAGTGGGGGACGGTCCTCAGGGTGACGTAGAGGCTCTGAGCCACGGTCACTTCGAAGCAATCAAAATGCACCTGCAGCTGGGCACACACAGGTGTGAGCCAGGTGGGCCTGGGGTCTCTAGCGCCCCATCCCTGGCCTGGCCAGCTCCACCTTGCACAGCTGGAACTCAGGAGAAGGGTCCCCAGTTCTCGGGCCTTGGGAGGAGCAGGAGTCCAGAAGGGAGGGCAGCCGGGAGCAGCCAGGGGACAGCTGCTCCGGTCAGGCAAAAGCTTGGGGTGGGGCCAGCAGGTCTGGGTCAGGCTCCGGCCTCACCTGCCACCCTACCTGCCGGCGGCGGGAGGCTCTGGAGACCCGCACGCTCTGACACTGAGTCTCCTGGGTGTCCAGATTCACGGAGCAGGCCTCCAGGCCCCGCAGGCTCTCTGCGCAAAGGGAGGGGCCGGGCAGGCGGGTCAGACCAGGGCAGGATTCTTCTTCTTTCCCCTCCTCTCTGTGGAGTGCAGTTAGTGGGGTCCCCGGCCCCCCAGACTGTTTCTCACCATGCAGCACGAGGGAGGCCTGCACGCGCAGGAGCAGGGAGCAGCCGTCGCGGGGGGCACACTTCATGGCAGTGGAGAGTGTCAGGGCCTCCAGCACCGAGGGGGGCACGGACGAGGGGGGTGGCCGGCAGAAGCTGTTAAAAATGTTCCCTGGGGAGGAAAGAAGGCTGCTGAGTGCCGCGGGGCTCTCCAGGGCCTGGCTAAGGCTTTATGGGTGGCCCAGCCAGTGGAGGGCGCTCCGGGACGGCGTGTCTGGGGAGGAGTCCTCACTGTCTTGCTCCAGTGCAATCAGGGAATGGCCCCCAGTGGGTCCACTGGGACACACAGAGGACCCGCCCTGGAGCCAGCTGTCTGTCGGGCATCAGGAGTGGGGCCAGACTGGGGAGCAGACCCCACCTGCCCAGCACAGGCGCCTTCTGATAAGCTGGCAAGCCCCATGGCCTCTCTTCGAAGTCCTTCAGGGCACCTGGGTCATGACCCCAAGGTCGTCGGAGCCCAGATCGGGGGTCTCGCTTCCGGGCACGGGGTGCTGAGCCGAGTGGCGGCCTTCACTTGGCCCGGCTGCCAGCCGGGGACTTGGAGGACAGAGGGGTTATTGCCGTGGAGCCCTGGGGAGGCCCGTGGCCCTCCGAGTCGGCAGCCCAGGTGCCCTCCTGCACCCAGGGCTGCGGGTGGTCTGCAGGCAGGAGAGATGGGGTTCAGGCCCGGTGTCGGGGCGGTGGAAGGAAGTAACCCCGAGGTGGGCCCGCGTGTCCAGGAAGGGGAAGGTGTGTGTCCTGGGTGGGAGCTGCGGCCCCCAGAACTCCCAGGGGGACCTGTTGGGGCTGGAGCTCTGGGAGACGGACGGGCAGCAGAGGAGGGGGGGACCCCGTCAGACCAGGCCGAACTGCACTGTGAGTGAAGGGGGAGCGGAGGAAGACCCCTCTGCGGGGAGGCTGAGGAGGAAGGGTGCGCCCCAGAGGCCCCAGCCCCGGACCGAGGTGCAGCCCTGAGGGCGCAGAGTCTGTCCGTCCGGAGCCTGCGGACTGTCTCCGCCCCGGGACCTGCTCCAGCGACCTGCGAGCAGGTGGGCTACGGAGAAGGCGGGTGCCCCAAAGTCAGGTCTTTGCCGGACGCAGTGGCCCTGCCCACCGGGCCTGGACACACACGGTGAGGAGCGCGTCCCTGGGTGGAGCTCACTCCGACGGCTTCAGAGAGAGACTCACGGGACGTGAGGACTTACAAGACCCGAATATATTCTCGGAAAGGAAATCGGCTCTGTGGACCCCACTGCGGCCCAGGCGGACTCTCCTGTAGGACACGGCCTAGAAAGCCAGCCAGAGGGTGTGCAGAGGGGTTTCAGGCCGCGGCAGGAGGAAAGGGAAGACGAGGAGGTCCTTGAGGTGACGCTGGGCTGTGGGGGAGGCAGAGAGCCTGGGCAGACCTGCGTGCCCACGTTTGCGGGGCAGAGCACGAGAGAGGAGAGGAGAGGAGAGGCGTCTGCGCGAGAAGGCAGGAGAAGGCTCCCCCGCGGGGCCCAAGTCTGCACGCCCGTGAGGGGAACTGCGGGGCAGGCAGGAACCCGCCCAGAGGGTCTGAGGGAACCGAGTCCTGCGCTCCTGGGGCTGGGAACAGTCCCGTGGGCCGTCTGGCCCTGGGTACGCCCCACCTTTGGAGGAGTCTTGCCTCAGTGGGGGGTGATTAGCCTCAGACTGAGTGCTGCTCTCAGCCTGCCCAGCGCCCCCCGAAAGTTTAAGCGTTAGCCCCGAAATTTAACTGCCTTTCAGGAGAGCCTCAACGATGTTTGTGGGAGTAAATCCTATGTCCGGCACACAACAGGGTAAAATTATCAATTCACAATGACAAGCCATGCAAAGAATCAGGAAAATACAACCCATAATGAGGAGAAGAATCAATTCACTGAAACTGATACAGGTTCCAGAATCGGTTCAAGGACGTCAACACAATGACCACAGCTGTTTCCGTATGTCCCGTCTGGTGCGCACAGACGTGGGAGACTAGATAGGGAGCTAGAGCTCAGAACCACCTTCTGGAAAAAACATAATGTCTGAGATGAAAAACACATCGGATAGGATTAATAACAGATCAGATATTTAGAAGGAGGAGATTGGGGAACTCGACAGAACAACCGAAACAACCCAAACAACCCAAAACAACCCCGAAAGAGATACTGTGACGATGAGACGGCAGGAGAAGCGTCGGCGGGACGTCTCCAGCGACCGAGTGCGCGGAGAGTCCCCAGAGGGATGCAGGGAATGAGAAAAAAAATCGGTACCTCCCCGACTTGATGAAAACTGTGAAGTCACGGGTCCAGGAGGTTGGTGAGAGCGTAAGGAGATGGAAAAAATTACGAGGCACCACGACCCCTGCTAGAAGCCAGTGACAGACGGAAAACTCTCGAAGCCGCCAGAGGAAAAAGACACGTTACACAGAAGGACCGAAGGACAGGACAACAGCGGGTTTCTCGTGGGAGACGGCAGAAGAGGCCCCAGAACGCCGCAGGCCGGCCTGCCCGCTGGAGCTGTCTGCGGACGAAGCCTGAATAAAGACTCCTTCAGCACACAGAAGCCGAGAGGACTCCTCATCAGAAGGCCTGCACACCAAAAAGAGTTAGACGGGCCCTTGGGTAGGAAGGAAAATAGGAACATGGTACCAAATGGGGCACCAGAAATGATGACCAGGTAGACACACGGTCTGTTTCCTCCATTTAAGTCCATTTAAAGGAGGATTGACTGTTTACACGGAATAATAATAGTAAGGCACTGGGGGTCTAGAACACGCGGGAAAGGGAAATGTGTGACCACAACCCCACAAACACCTGGCGTGGGGGGAAGGGCACCTGGGGCGCGCAGCCCGTTAAGCCTCCGACTCCCAGTTTCCACTCAGATCATGATCTCCGGGTCTTGGGGTCACGGGATTGACCCCTGCATCAGGCTCCACACTCAGCAGGGAGTCTGCTCCCTCTGGCCCTGCCCCCGCTCGTCCCCCCGACCCAAGTAAATCAGTAAATCTGACACACCAAATGGATGGCCGAGGTGGGGCTGCCCTACGGCTGCCACGGCTGTTTGTGCCGTGGGGCACCACGTCCTGAAGGTGGAGTATAATGCGTAAAGACGTACGTTAGAAACACGGAAAAACAAACAGAAAGCAAAAAAAAACACCAAAATGACCAAAGAGTTTCAACTATTAAGTCAACTGAGGAGATAAAATGAAACCACACACACACACGCACACACACGTGCACACACACACACACGCACACACAATCAACAGAAAGACGGCAGAAGAAGAAAAAGCGGACAAAGACGATCAGGAACAAAGGACAGGAACGTGGTCCCCTTGGCTTTGACCGCCTCCGTAGCCAAGCTCAGTGCAGACGTTTGACGCCGTAGTCAGGCAAAGACACTCAGGATGCAAACACAAGCCAGACCAACGCAGGCTGCTGTAAGAGACGCACTTCACATAGGACAACACCGGCGCGAAGACACAGGCTGCCAGAGCTAATCCAAAGAAAGATGGACGGGTTGTGACCGGACGGCATGGCTTTCCTGGCAAAGAACATTACCAGAGAGAAGGACACTCACTTCACAGCGACGGAGGGAGCAGTTCCTCGGGAGGACACAGCAGTCACAACCGATACGACGCACTTAATGTCAGAGTTTCACAGGGAGACAAAACAGGTTCAACGACAAGGTCGAACAGACAAGCCCACCGTCTTATTTGGCTTCAACAGTCTTCCTTCTACACTTGACCGAACAAGTGGGCAGAAAACGGAAGGAATATGGTGGCCTCGTATGACACAACTAACCCGCTCGGCGTCCCCGGCATTTACGGCACCCCCCCCCAAACAGCGGTGGCGTCTGCATGTGGCTCCAGTGAGCACGGAACATTTATCTAGATAGACTGTGTGGTCCATAAAATAGTCTCAGTACATTTAAAAGAATTCAGATCAAACAAACTATCTTCTCTGATCAAAATGGAATTAAATCAGTCATTAATAACATAGTTCTGGGGGCGCCTGGGGGGCTCAGTCGGTTGAGCATCTGACCGTTGGTTTCCGCTCAGGTTGTGATCTTAGTGTGGAGTCCGCTCGAGAGTCTCTTTCCCCTCCCTCTGCCCCCTCACCTGTTCTCTCTCTCTCTCTTCCTCTAAAATACATAAATAAGTCTCTAAAAAACTAAAATAAAATATTTCTGGAAAACCTCCCAATATTTGGAAACTAAACAATACACTTTTAAATAACGTTCAGCCAAAGAAGATATGAAAAGGGAAATGAGAAATTACTGTGAACTGAATGAAAATGAAAACACAACATACAACAATATTTGGATGCCACCAAAACATTATGGGGGGGGGGGGGGATTTGTAGCGCTTAATTCCAAATTAGAAAAAAAAAACTCACATTAGTGACATCAGCTTCCACCTTAAGAAACTAGAGTAAATGCACGTCCTTAAGCTAGTGCTAAATTACACGTCAACTATATCTCAGACCGAGAAGAAAGAGTAACAAAACCTAAAGTAATCAGAAAAAAAAAATAAGACCCGAGTGGAAACCAATGAAATAAGAGACAGAAGAGCAGTAGAGAAAGTCAATGAAAGCGTAAGTTTAAGAAAGAGCTACCACCAGTTCTATGTGGATCCTTCCAGAACACTGATGCAGCAGGAACAGTGAGGAAACCATTCTTTGATATCAAAACCTGACAAAAACATTACAAAAAGAGAAAACTACAGGAAGCTCATGGCCACAGAGTAGAACCTCTAAACAAAATTTTAGTAAAGGGAATCCAACAACATGTAAAAAGATAACCCATGATAACCAAGTGCAGTTTGCCCTCGGAATACGAGACGGATTCAATGTCGGAAAATCCATCACTGTAGGGCAGGCCTCTTGGGGCCCCTCCCTCTTGGGGAGCTTTGTGTTCTCGTGCAATAAACTTGGCTTTGCTGCCTACCAAAAAAAAAAGGAAAGGAAAGGAAGAAAGAATCACTACAATTAATTATGTTAACAAATTTTGAAAAACACATACGATCATCTCAATAGCAAAATTATTTTGCAAAATCCAATATCTATTCCTAAAAAAAAAAAAAAAGAAAGAAAAAAACTTAGCAAACAAGGAACATAAGGAAACATTCTCAACCTGTTAAAGGCCACCTGTGGGGAACCTATGGTTACTGCCGTGTTTGCCGGTGAAAGGTCTGTTTCCCCGTAAGATCGGGAAGGAGACCAGCGTCACTGCTCTGCTCACTTCTGTCCAGTGTTGCATTAGAGATTGTAGTCAGCGCAATAAGGCAAGAAAATAAACTTCCTTTTCAGTTTGGAAAGAAGTAAAGCCGTCTTCATTTGCAGATGACATAGTTGTCTCTATAAAAATCTAATGCACTCTGGGGCACCAGGGGGGCTCTGTCATTTAGCGTCTGTCTGCCTTCCGCTCAGGCCGGGATCTCAAGATCCTGGGGTCGAGCCCCACATCGGGCTCCTCATGGCTCTGCCTGAGGTTCTCCCTCTTCCTCTGCCCCTCTGCGCCCCTACTCATGCGTTCTCTATCCCAAATAGATAAAATAAATCTTTTTAAAAAAAGGTTTTATGTATGTATGTATGTATGTATTTATTTGAGAGAGAGGAAGCGTGAGAGAGAACACAAGCAGGGAGCGGAGGGAGAAGCAGGTTTCCCGCCCACCGCCCCTGCTCTGCCCCTCAAACAGGGAGCCCAATACAGGACTCCATCCCAGGACCCTGGGATCATGACCTGAGCTGAAGGCAGACATTTAAGTGACGGTGCCACCCGGGCACCCCAGTAAAATAAATCTAAAAAATTATGCTATAAAGGTCATTTCCTTCTTCCTGCCCATCTGTGTGTGTAAGAAGGCAGCAAGTTTCTAAACTCCTCCCCAGAACTTGTGAGATGCCATACTGAGCTTGGCCCCATAAGAGGGGGTTTCTCCCAACTTGGTTTAAGTTTATAGAAGATCATAAGTGGGAAAAATAAAACAATAAAAACAACAATTTTTTTTAAAGCCTTAGGCACACAGAGCACAGCTGTCCTCATACCCCAAGGGCTTCGCCTCATCATGTCCTGAGGGGTGAGACCAGGACGGGCAAGGAGGTCGCAGGCTCCTGTCACCTCCTTCTCCCAAACTGATGGATGTCAAACAAAGAAGGAAGAGCTGAGCTGCCTTTCCTGATCCCCACGAGCGGGCGGTTCTGAGCAGTGTCCATGATCACTCCTCCCGTACCCGTCCGAGTTGTAAGCAATTGTCTGCACCTGGCATGGCCCTGCCCTGTGTGTCCCTGGCTCCCCATGTCTTGGAGATGGTGCAAGCAGTGGTGGGGTCTGATGGGCTCCTCTGAGCCAGGGGCGGCGGCCAGCCCGCCAGCTGTCCGCAGACTCCACGGTGAAGCCGAGTGGCCAGCCAGGTAATGTGGGGCTGGGCGGGAAGAGTTCTGTCCCCAGCCTGAGGTTCCCTTGCCCCGGGGAGCACCGGAGAGCCTCACGTGGCATTCCCAAGGGAAGGCAGAGCCCTCTTCCCACCCATGGGCACCTCATGTGTGTGAAAATGTCTTCTTCTCCGCAAGGAATGAGAAACCCACATCTCTTGACCTTTTCTGGGGGAGGGGGAAGCAGATCTGCTCCAGCCAACCAAGTAAAGGACAAAAACCAGAATTTAAAAAAAAAAAAAAGGTAGAGCCATGGCAGAGAAGGACTCATGGGGAGCACAGAGCGTAGCGGCCGCAGAGAGGGAAGATGCCTGTTGGAGAAGAATGTGTGAGAACAGCTCCTACTCCAGACCAGCTGACCAAACGGGGAGGACCGGGAGGAGAAGAGCATACAGAGCACACAGAGAAGAGAAGAGATGCAAGCATGCCACGGTATCTGTGGTGCAAAACGGGGCAAGCAAGTTGTTGTCCCTCCGTGGAGATCACCGTGCACCCCAAATTTGTTATGAAGCCTCGTGGGAGTCTCCCTGTGGGAGTAGTAAATACATTCGATCTTTTCAAAGACTTGAAAAGCTGCCGCAGAGCCGTACTTCAGGGAGGCCTAGCAGATGTACTCTGAAGAGGAGAAACAGGAACTCGAAAGAAGAAGAGGGTTCCAAAAGGGAACAGTGAACTCAGCGGTTGGCGAAATGTGGTGGTGAATTTAAATTCCTCTTGACAAAAGAAGAGGAGGAAAAAGAAAGAGTTCTCTGTGTTCAAAAACAAGCTGGGGGTTTCGTTTCCCGTAATATGCCAGACCAGGCTGTCCGGGCCAACTCTCTAGCCGAAAACAGCTAACAATGCTGGAGGAAAGGTTTCAAGGAAACTTGGGAAAGCTGCTCAAAGAATCAGCATCATCAGGTCAAAGCCTGAGAAACGGCAGAGGGAGGCAGAGGAAGCCGGCGACATCATGGAGCTGTCCCACTATCACTACCCCCCTGGGCTGGAGGCCAACGGGGAGCCCCCCAACCCTGGGCTCTGTGGCGTGGCTGCTCCGAGTGCGCAGGGAGGAACAGAGAGCTTCCCACGGCCTTCAGTGGGTCTGGGTGCTGCTGTCCAGCCCTGGTTCACATCTCTAGGAAGGGCCAAGGGACCTCAATCTGTTTTTTAAAGGGAAATGGTCCTGACAGTCACACGTCTTCTCTGGGTACCACTCGGAAACAAGGGGAATCTGATCCGGGGGAACCTCCATCATCCTAGGCCATGGGGAACCTCACGAGTCATTTCTTGAGGGCACTGAGCAGGCATATTTAAAGATGAGCAGATACACCAGAAAACAAAGCACCGAGAGGGAAACCTGGCAGAAATGAGAGCCCAATGGAGTCTTCTGGGGACAAGCGCACGAGATGTAACTGTAGACCTGCCACCCTAGGACAAGCTCGGAAGTATGCGCGGTGGGAAACAGAAACTACAAAGACGGACCAAACACATTTGCAATAAACAGAGTTTCTAGAAACAAAACCCACAGAAACAGAAATTAAAAATGCAACAAGTGGCTTCCAGAGCAGCCTGGACCTCACCAAAGAGAGAATTAGTGAAGCAGAAGGTCCCAGCAAATGACCCCGAAGGCCGCAGAGGGACAAAGAGATGGAAAATACAGCAGAGACATTCAGAAATGTGGAGAACGAAGTAAAATGGCCAAGATGACCCCGAGAAAGGGAAAGAGGACAGACAGGGCTGCTGGCCAGCTTTGCAAAGGCTCACGCAAAAAAGTGAAGTGTAGGCCAGTCTCCCGTATGAATATAGTTATAAAACCTACATAAAACTGTAGCAATTTGGTTTAATAATATATTAAACATGACTGGATAGGATTTGTTTCCAGACTCCACGTGTGGTCAAAGTTAGAACATCTATCAGTACGATTCATCTCACTGAAAGATTAGAGGAGGAAACCGCATGATTATTCTCGCAGGTGCACACAGTTTTCGTCAGGTTCACTTCCTACTCATGATAAAGAATGTTTAAAAAGCTGGGAAAAGAAAGGCACCTCCTTGTCTCGATAGAAGTCATCTTCCTCGAAGGCTCCATTAGCCTGGTAACGTCGTGGGAGCCTTGGGAGTCAATCCCGTGAATACCAGGACTAAAGGAAGGCTCCCATTCCACACTGTCCTGGTGACTGGAGCCAGGTCTGTAAGACCAGAAACACACACAGGTTTATAAACTGTCACCATTTACAGAATTCGTGATTATCCATATACAAAATCTTAAGAGACTCAATGGGAAATCTATCAGGAATAACAAAGAATTTTTAACAAATGTGCTGGGTACAAGATCAGTATACAAAAGCAGCTGCTTTACACCAGCAAAACCAATCGGAAAATACAATAAACTAAAGCAACCTTTCACACTATCCTTCAGCCTCTGAAGAACGTAAGTATAAGCTTTGAGGAAGACCTAAATCATTGGCAAGGCATACCATGTTCATGGTTGGAACACTCATCTCTGAGGTCATTTCTGCCTCAAATCAATGGTTGTAGTCAATGCCAGTCAGATCAAAATGTGTGATATTGTAACTTATATAAGAAATATGCTCTGTGCCCCTTATCTGGTACAAGAATCCTAAAACCCTTGGAATTTTCTGAGAGCTAAGAGCCAGGAGGGCGTCTTTTGTTGTTCATAACAAACCACGTTCAACCGCAACTAAGTCCATCTTAATGAGGTAAGTTTCAGAAAGTCCCAAGGGTGGGGGCTGGTTGCCAGGGAAATCAACCACATGATGACCTCTGCTGAGGAGAGAGGACCCGGAGGTCCCGTCAACCACCAATGGCTGGCGATTTTATCAGCCGTGCCTATGAAAAACCTTCCATATAAGCCTCCATAAAAACTCTAAAGGACAGGGTCTGGAGCACTTTTGGGTTGGTGAGGACATGGAGCTGGGAAAGTGGGAGCCCCAGGGGGCATGGGGGTCTCTGTGCCCTCCTGTGTCCCTTCTACCTGGTTTTTCTTAAATTATGTCATTTTATAAAAAACTGGTTATCTGGCAAGTAAAATGATGCTCTGAGTTCTGTGAGCCCATCAAGCAAAGAAAGTGGACCAAGGGCAGGGTCGTGGGAGCCTCTGACCCATAGCCAGCTGGTCAGAGGCAGAAGGGACACCCCAGACTTGTTGCTGGTGTTGGAAGTTGGGGGGCAGTCTTGTGGGACGAAACCCCTAATCTGTGGGCTCCGAGGCTAAACCGGTCGTCTAGGTAACTTGGAACTGAGCTAATTGCTTGGTGATACTAAAAAATACACACATTGGCTCTCTCCAAAATAAATAAATAAATCCTTTTTTTTTTTTTTAATGCGGGGGGCACCTGGGGGCTCAGTCACTTGAGCGTCTGACTCTCGATTTCAGCTCCGGTCCAGACCTCAGGGTCCTGGGATCGAGCCCCATGATGGGCTCTGCCCTCAGCTGGGAGTCTGCCTGGCATTCTCTCCCTCTGCGCCCCTCCCATGCTCACACACGCCCTCTCTCTCTCTCCAAAGTAAGTAATCTTAAAACAAGACCCGCATTGGGAAACGCCTCCTGAAATTCTCAGTCAACTTGACAATCAAAAGCTCATGTTGAAGAAGTGAAGGCATACAAAATGCTAAAACCCTTTTGAAAAGCTTTCTAGTGTAAAAATGAAATTAAGATACTGAAAAGCTCACCCCAAAAACATAGCTTTGTGCATGATTATGGAGCAGACGGCCCGATCCCCACCAGCCGGCGGGTCCTCAGCTAGTCCAAGCCCCTCCGCTCACTGCAGAACCAGCAGGCCGACTTCCTTCATTCCTTATGGTTTCATCGTCCAGAGGGGCCTCTTCCTGCACTAACCTTGAGGCTTGCCATTTTCCAAACTTGGATTACCTGGTCTGCCGCTTTGCTCAGCTCTGCCCCTCCTTGCAGAATGGGGCTCTGTGGTCTGCCATTCTGCAGACGGGTTCAGCACCAGTCTTCAGACCCTGCATTTCTGGCTGATCAGCAGCAGGACCCGGAGGCCCGATTGTGCTCAGGATCTAGTCTGTTGGCAGGACCAGCGCTGGTGTCAAGTGCCCTTGATTGGTGGTGGTGGGGGGGGTGCTGTGATGCTGTGCCTGGACCTCTGCCGACTTTGATGCCAGCTGTCACCAGCACTCACGTCACTGGAGATGCAAAATGGTTTTTCTACCGTTTGGTTTCCCTTGCGAGCTGGAACACTTACCCCCAGGCGGTGTTCGTAGGAGACGGGCAGGAACAAGGCTTGATCCCAGTTTTGAGGATGACGAGCAGGTTCCAGGCCATCCTCAGAAGATGGGCTGCAACTTACTGCAAGTCTTTTTTTTTTTTTTTTTCTTTTTAAGGTCAAATGATATTCTCTTGGCTAATGGGAGCTTCTTTGGGTCAGTTCCAAGTACTTTTTTTTTAAGGTTTTATTTTTAAGTAATCTCTACACCCAGCGCAGGGCTGGACCCCACAACCCCGAGATGAAGAGTCGCTTGCTCCTCTGAGGAGCGCGCCCGCCCCATGTACCGTGGTCTTTGAGAGCGTCTGTGCTCTCTGGTCCGAGATGTCCCGGTTCTTCGGGTCCATTCTCTTGCCCAGACTGGGAGTCGGCCACTGCTCGCTGGGCCCGCGCCGGAAATGGGATCCAGGACCGCAGCCCCGTGCTGGGGAGGCTCCTACCATGGGAAGTTGTGTGCTTGCTTTGCTACGGGCCCTAAAGACTTTTCTCTTTAAAACCCAGTCATTTTACCACAGTATGTTTTGGTGTTTGGTACACAGGATCCGTATTTTTGGTTTGCTCTGATAATACCCAGTTTTAAGGAAAAAAAATTTAATCTCCTGAGATCTGTAGCTCTTAGCATTTTTCCTGTGCCCTTGGTCTTCCTCAGCGCGTGCGTTTTGGACATCCTTGGCCTGTCCGCAGCACTCGCCATTCATTCACGCGCCGTTTTTATCTGTTTGTTCGCATCTTCTTTACTTTTAAAAACGTCCCCGTTTTTGCCTTGAGTTTCTCCCCGGTCTGCGCCCTCCCGGGTTCGTCGCACGCGGTCCTCATTTCTGAGGTTTTCCCGTATTTCCAGTTCTGCGTGGGTCGCGCCGCTCCGGAGGAGTTCGGGTCGCGCGCGGGGACTGAAAGCGACGCGGGGACGAAGGGTCCGTCCGGGTTTCCGCCGTCCCGGGCGTCCCCAGGAGCCGAGCTGTCCGGCTCGTCCCGCGCCCGCGCGGCCCCGGGGCGCCCTCTGCCGCGTCCGAGCGGGCGGACGGCGAGGCCGATGCTCCGTCGCGCGCCCCGCCTCGTCCAGTCCCCGGCGCCTCCGCGGTCCTCGCGCCGCGGCGGCCGGACGGACCCCCGGGGCCCCGCGGTGCGGCCCGAGCGCAGCCGGCGCCCACGCTGCCCCCCGCCGCGGGCCCGGGGCGCCCCCCAGCGGGCTCTCACCCAGGGCTGGGGCCCCGCCGCTCCGGGGGGCGCCGCCGCAGGTCAGGCCGCGGGAACGAGCCGCAGCGGGGGGCCGCCCTCCCGCCGCGCGCCGGCACCTGCGGGCTCAGGGACGCGCGCTCACGGACACGCGCTCAGGGACACGCGCTCAGGGACGCGCGCACGCGGCCGCCCCGCAGGGAGAGGCAGGAGCCAGGCGGGGCTCGCGGCCGGGCCCGGGGGTCGGGGAGCTGCCCCGCGGCTGGAAGAGCGGAGCCGCGCGGAGCCGTCCGCGGTGCGGCCAGGCGGGTCCCCAGACCCCCGGCAGCCAAGCACCGCGGCCGCGTCCCTGCCCCCCGCCCCGCGAGGAAACAAGCCCCGGCGAGCTGAAGAGCCGAATGGAAACAAAGTGCAGCAAGGCAGGGGACGGTCCTCGGGGCGGGGAGGAATTGCTTAAAACACCCCCAAATCCACAGAACCCCTTAAAATGCGATCACACCCAAGTGGAGAAGTTCCGAACGGCCCTGGGAGCCCCAAGGGAGCCTCCGGGAGGGAGCGGAACTCTGTGAGGCCCGGAGCACTCGCAAGGGGCACTCCCGGCAGGAGCCCACGGCCCGGCCGCAGCCCAGGGTCCGGCAGGAGCCCACGGCCCGGCCGCAGCCCAGGGCAGGCCGCCGCCACGGAACACAGCGAAGACCGAGAAGTTAACGGCGTCGGTGCGCGTTGGAGAAAACACAGGCGTTGATAAGGGGACGTGGGGCTTTCCCTGCATGGCCGGCAGGACACTTTGCAAAAGGAGGCCCCCCCGGTGAAGCAGGAACACCGGGCTTCTGGGCGTGCACTGGGGGCCTTGTCCGTGTTCACCAGCTGCTGGACAGCGACATCTGGGGGACACTGTCCTGCGAGGCAGGCACGGGGAGGCCAGTAGACTGGCAAGGAAGACAGGGTGACCCTGGTGCCAGGCTGTATGAGGACAGGAAAGGCAGAATGTCCCCCTCTGCCTGAGATGTACTCACGGTTCACTCGGCTCTTGCAGGCGAAGCCCTGGGGACAGAAGAATAACACAGGGTGAGAGGTCAGCCTGGCCACTTTCCGTGCCCCTCCCCCGGACCAGCCCCAACAGCCAGGAGAGTCACATGGCGCTTGACTCTCTGGAAGGGCCTGGCACTGGGGGTGAGGTGTCCCAGAGTCCAGCCCAAGGCCCAGCAGACAGCCGTCATTCAGTAGACGGTGTGACCTGGACCCCGTGGACCGGGGATCCCCGTGTCCCCAACATTCCCAGCTTCTGCTGCTGGCACAGGCCCAGCCGTTCATTCTTTAGGGGGACACTGGCTGAGCACCTGCTAGGTACTGATTAGGTGCTGGGGTTCTCGAATGAAGGAAGTGGGGAAAGCTCTGTCTTGGAGGAGCCCCATTCTGAGACCCCGACACGGTCCGGAAGGTCAGGAAGTTGCACTTTGCTGAAAAGGGATGGGGAAGGGGTATCAGAGGCCCCAGGGCAGCGTGGGCAGCAAATCTGCAGGTGTGTTCAGGGGAGCCCTTGTGGAGGAGGTGAGGGCATGGCAGGACTGGGGACCAGCTTCCTATGGGGCCGGGGTAGGTGGGGGGAGTGGTTGGACCACCAGCCGGCAGGCCTCACTTTGGTGGGTGTGCCGTAGGGCTCCACTGCCAAATTCGGGGAGACTGAGGTTGGGGTGCTGCTCTGGGAGCCCAGGGGGCAGGGGGGCCGGGTCCCTGGGGTACCAGGCTGCGCGGCGGGGGGGCAGGGGGGCACTTCCGGTGGCACCCAGGTGGGAACAGAGGATCCAAGCCAGTCCTCTCCTGCCACTTGGATCTGCGGTTCCACCCCCGCTCCAACCCCTTTCTAAACACGCTCATGTTTCGGAACGGTGCGGGACGCAGAGGAGAGGCGTGGAGATAGTCCTGCGGGCTTCCCCACAGCCGCAGTATGGCGCGGACTGACGGCGCATTTGTACAAACTAGGGACCCGGGCTGCTGGGGCACCACTGAACCCCGCATGGTTGGAACTTCTCCCAGTTTGCATCTGTTTTCCGTGTCTCCTCAACGTCTGTTTTCCGTTTCACATTGCTCGGATGGAAGGGCTGAACCCACCTGGACAGCCTCACCCTCTCCACCATGCGACTGCACGTCCTGGGAGCCTGGCGGCCCAGGGGTGCGCGGGCAGGAGGGGACAGCCCATTCCAGCGAGCCCGAGAGACCGACCCTGCCGAGCAGCCCTCACTGAGCGCAGGAGCCAGGCTGTGCTGGGGAGGTTCCTGCCTCCCTCGGCCTCCCATGCTTGGAATTCCCGCTCGGCATCCACTATCCCGTGGCCTGAACCTACTTCCCAAGTCCCAGAGTTCAAAGGCAGAGAGGGGCCCTGCTCATTGCCCCGAGGTTGAGGGCATCCATGTGGCCTGGGCAGCAGGGACTGCCCTTTGTACCTGTGCCTGGAGCCCCCACAGCCCCGGAGTTGTGGAACGTGATGTCTAGTGGAGGGCTGGTGGGTGCCCCTTCAGTGCCCAGACCCTCTCTCTCCTCTCTGGGACACAGGCAGAGGGACCAGCAGAGACAAAGGTCAGGCCAGAAAGCACCTGTGGGCAATGTGACCCAGGGTCCCTGGTGTACCAGGAGCTGGGGAAGGGCATGGGAGAGGGCTGGCTGCATGCCCCTGCGGCCCGGAGCTGCCTGGTGGAGAAGTGGCCGCACCCCCACCTCCCTGGGGTTTTCCATTGGGTTTCTCGGGGCTTTCCGTGCCAGGCTTGGGGCTGTCTGTGGGGAGGGACCCCCACCCCACCCCAGGAGCATGTCTTCAGGGAAGGACCTGTGTTCCCTCCCCCGACCCCACCCGCAGCTGCCCACCACGCCCCCGCCCCGCGGCCCCGCTTCAGCTCCGGCTAGAGGAAAGGACCTGTGTGGGCTCCTGATCCACTTGGCTCCCCGCTTGCCCGGAGCTGGTCCCCGCAACACCGCCCAGGAGGCTGGGGCCCCCCAAACCATGGAGCAGGGTCTCCTGCTCCTGATGGCCCCATTCACCACCAAGGCCCCTGCACCCACCCCACGGCAGCGTTTGCACCCCGGCCCTCTGCTCCTGTCCCTTTAGCTCCTCCAGTCGGTTCTGCGAGGACAATGTGTCACTGAAGACTTGCCAAGGCCCAGAACAGTCCTGTGGGTACTTGTGGGCTGGAGGGTCTCTGTGAAGGCGCTGGGGGTCGCCAGTGGCTGTCCGACCGTTGTGGCTTCTCTAGCTCCAGTGGCAGCCCCCGCCAGCTCCTGGCCTGCCTCCTCCCCCCTGCAATCCCCTCCAGGCAAGTCCTCCGGCGCCCCTCCCCCACCCCAGGTGCCCCTGCTCCCTCCCAGCCCTTCCCCCGGCAGGGCACCGGCCCCAGCTCCCTCTGTGAGTCGAGAGTGGTGCCGGTTTGGCCCTCCCTGTGGGGTCAGCAGCAGCAGGGCCGTGAGCCCCCTCGCTCCGCACTTGTCCTGCGGCCTCCAGCACCCCTCTCCCCTCACCTCTCCTCCCTTGGGGGCTCTTTCTCCTCACAGCCTCTGGGTCTGGGGGGCTGAGTCCTAGCCCAGCTGGCCCAGTGCGGGAGCCCTGCTGGTGGCTCTTCCTGACCCCACTCACATCAGCTCCCACGCCTGATGGGCTTCTCAAACCCCACATTTCGAAACCAAGTTGCCCCCCCAGAAGATCCCCAGTGGCTCTAACTCCCCTGGTAAAGTGCACACAAAGCCACCCCCTCCCATTGTCCACCTTCACTGTGGGGGCCCCGGGTCACCCCCTGACCTGGACCCAGCCGTTTCCTCTGCACGCACGGCTCCCCAGCACCCACACGTTGTCTGCTCGCGCCCTGTCCACCTCCAGTCCCCGAGGCCCGGCGCGCCGGGCAGGCGCTCCAGTGCCTCCACCCTGCGCTCTCCATGGTCTTTCTGAGCCCTTGTCCTTGCGCTCTGCTGAGCCTGGGATGCCTCTGGGCTGTGTCCCCACCGTGCCTGGACCAGTCTCCAGGGACACAGGCACCCATGGCAGGTGCTGCCTCCCTCGGGCGAGGCTGAGTCAGTCCGCCCTGCGGTGAGAAGTCCTGGGAGGCCACCGTTTCCCAGCCCACGCTTGCCCTGCGGCTCCTTCCTGTCCTGGATTAGCACGTTCCTGTCCACACAAGCCGGATGATGAAACTGGGCTCCCTGAAGCCACGAGGGGCTTCAGGGAGAGGGACCGGGTGAGGGCACTTCAGTGGGCCCCTCCCGCCGGGGCTCTGGGCCAACAGGCCCTTGAGCAGAACTGCAGGGCCAGCCCCGTGCCTCCCAGGGGTCCCGAGGCCCCGGCGTCACCCACTGCCTATCGCCGTTCGTTCTGTGCCAGGCGCCAGGCCGGCGCCCACCTGTGAAGGAGCCAGGGCCCCCTCAAGAGGAGACCCTAGGAAGGCTCGGGGCTCACATGAGAGCGGGAAAGGCCCCCTGATCACTGGATGGGGTCAAGGAGGAGGCAGGAGCTCACCTGCG
Organism: Mustela nigripes; assembly: GCF_022355385.1. Taxonomy (NCBI): domain Eukaryota; kingdom Metazoa; phylum Chordata; class Mammalia; order Carnivora; family Mustelidae; genus Mustela; species Mustela nigripes. The sequence goes on along the minus strand of NC_081562.1, from coordinate 673,979 downwards.
AACAGGAGAGGCCGCATTCTGCAATCTTGGGGACGGCCAGGCTGCCGTGCGTGCTCCAGGCCAGGGAGAGCAGCACCACTGCTCGCCCGGCCAGCATCCGGCCCGCGTGCATCGGGGGAGGTTGCAGGACGGCCCGAGGAGTGGCTCCTTGCCTTCCCAGCCTGCAGCTCCAGCCCCAGAGACAAGTGGGAGAGTCGACTGAGTCTCCTCCCCGAGGCAGACACTCCCCATCCTGATGGAACAAAGCCCAAGCGGGCTGGCCGTAACCACAACCCCATAACTTCCTGCCAGGTCCTGGCTCAGGCAATGGGGCCTTCAGACTCTGGCCAGTTGCCCACAAAGTTTCTAGGATGCCAAAGGAAGCATCTGGAACCTTAAGTTTTTGGGGTTCCAGGTAACCAGGTTCCCCAGGGGGCTAGACGCAGGAGCAAGGCTGGCTGTGGGCCTGTGTCAGGGAGCTGTCCCACATGCCCCACGGCTCCCCCGTGTCTCAGGCAGTCGTCGTGATGGTGGGGCACGGAGGGTGGCCAGTGGCCCTAGTTGTTAAGGCCAGGTAGGCTAGCAGAAGGGCGGAAGCCTTTCTAGGTGCCTGCACCTGGCAAGGGCTGGCCCCAGCCCTGAGCCCACAGGAGAACCCTCTTCTGGAGCAGGGCTTGGGCCCTGTGCCCATCACCCCTCTGGGTCTGAGATGCTCAACCCTGATGCTGCTATTCCTCACCCCAGAGGGCAACACCCTGAGGCCCAACTTCTGCTTGGGAATCACTCTGCACTTTCCTCGAGTTTGATTCTTTCTGTGCCTGTGTGTGTGTGTGTGTGTGTGTGTGTGTGTGTGTGTGTGTGTAGGCAGCAGCTCCCGGCCCCCTGGCTGCTCCGGTCTCAGCAGCGTGGTGCGGGCCAGCAGACCTGGAAGACGGAGCTCGGAAGCTCCTTTGTCTCCCCCCGACCTGGGCGGGCCCAGAGTCCCTGAGCTCCTTCCTGCATCTGCAGGGCCGGTGTGAGCCGCTCTGGCCCTGGGAGGGCACCCTCCCATGAGCGGGGTGTGGGGGGCACATAAAGTGACCCATGGCTGGGGATCTGCCTGGAACCCCAACTGGGCACCTGAGGTTTGGAGGGGAGCTGACCCTGAGTGGCATCATTCGCAGCCTGGGCACTGCAGGGAGCCGGTCCCGGGGGTCGGCCCTCAGTGCAGACTCAGCTGCATGGGCCACAGTGCTCCCTGACAGGGACACGGGCCCGAGACAGGAGCAAACTCGGGCAGCGCCCTGAAGGAACCCCTGCCCCATGGACAGGGTCTGCCACCCAACATCACCCCAAACCATGGTCTGCACCCTCCTGCCGCCATGGCCTGCGTGCCAGAGCTCGCCCCCAGTCTCCCTCCATCCTGGGCCAGTGCCTCAGCCCTGCACTCACCTGGCCTACAGCGTGAGTGGGCTGGGACTTCTGAGGGCACTGCTGGGCTCCGGGCACCCTGTCCCACGTGACTGGTGAGGCAGGGCCGGTGGGACTGGAGCTCCTGCCTCCACCTCCCCAGCACTCGGGAGGCCACCACACCCAGGAGCAAGCGAGCCTGCTGTGCTGAGTAGCAGGTCCGGCCTCCCCCAGGAAAGCCCCTCCCACTGTCCTTGGGCCAGGCCTCCTTCAGCACACTCGGCTTCTGGGTCGGCCAGATGGGGTGAGTCAGAAGAAAGTGTGCTGCCCCGAGGGGCTCCCTTGGACACAGCATGGACACAGCCCCAGGCAATGCAGGCCAGATGCAGGCCTTGCTCCGTAGGCTCTGAGGCCGGGACGCAGCTGCTTGTAACCGTGGGACAGGTGGGAACCACGGTACCACGGGATCTCATGAGCACAGGCTCTCCCTGGGGCAAGGCGGCCATGTGACCACCCGGGCCCTGAGTCCCCACTCCGTGGCCACTCCAGGACAGGCCCACCTGCCAGATGAGACACCTGCCACCATGAAGGTGACAGCGATGCCAAGAGGCACAGGTGACCAGAAGTGGCCAGCAGGTGCGGCCGCATGCCATCGTGGTGGGGAACAGCCCAGGGTGGGGGGGAGTAGGTTCCTCCCCACCACCAGACCCTGGACTTGTCTGGGAAGGAAGGGCTGTGGACCCCCCTGAGGTCCACAAAGAACTGCCCACGGGGACTGCTCACAAGCCCCTCCTCTTCCATGTGGGCTTGGAGGGCTGGGTCACCCCAGCCCGAGCCGGGAGAGGTTGCAGAGGCTCACCCTTCCTGGTTCTCTGCTGCCAGAGCAGCCCGCTGGTGGCCAGAGGGCCCAGAAGCCCAAGTGGGGTTGACTCTGAGGGGTCTGACCCAGCCCCCCGCCCCTCACTCAGCCCCAGGTTGGAAGGAGACACTTGGGTGCAAAAGAGACTTTCGTTGAATGAATGAGTGACTGAGTGCCTTGCGGGAGACCCCGGGCTGCGGGCCTGGGAGGGGCGCCTGCTAGCAAGGAGGGGTTCTGGAGGGGCTTCTCATGCTCATCGGCCCACGAGGGGCGTCCTCCTCCGGTGAGGGAGGGGTGCTGCGGGAGGACATGGGGCTTGAGTTTGGGGTACATGGGTATATGGATGTGGGGTGCTGGCCCCGGGTTGGCGCCGGGGCTCCAGAAGAAATACCATGCCGAAGTTGCACAGTTTCGCTAAAATAGCTCTGTATACAAGGACTCTCGTTATGTGAAGTTTCCAAAGAAACTGGCCACGTTCTAGGGCTAGTCTGTCCCGTCTTGGTCCTTGGTGTGCAGGTCCTTGGCGTCACGGGGTCCCGGCTCCGCCGCCCCCGCCGCCCAGGGGCACGAAGGAGGCGCCCTGCAGGACCGAGGCGCAGAAGGAGCGGCAGCGCTTGCAGGGCCGAGCCGGCGGCAGAGAGCCGCACACCAGGCAGGGCGCTGGGGGTTCCCTGCGCTGCCCTTGGGGAGAGAGAGAGGAGCCCTGAGCCGGTGTCCACCCGCCGCGGCCACGCCCCCGCGGCCACGCCCCCACCATCCCAGGGCTGGGTCCACCTGGGCGCTGAGACCTGTTGCCCGGGGACCACGCCCTGGCCACACTCAACGGTTCCTGACACTGCTTCCTAAGGCAGCCTACCTGCCGGCCACCCCAGGCAAGGCCAGCGTCTAGCTGGAAGTCCGGTCCCAGCTGACCCACAAGCCCACGCGCTCCCACACCAACCCCTCTTCTCTCCCCAGCCCTCAGAAAACCCCAGACCCACACTCAAGCCCAACAGCTGTGTCCAGGGACATCATGGGGCGGGGGAGGCGTGTGGTAGTGAAAACTGCGGGAAGCGGGGAGGTCGCCTTTGCCCCGCTCACCTGCCCCTACAGCCCTCTCCCTCCCCGAGGGCGTGGACGGTCCTAGCCAGGTGTGCTAGGTGAGCAGTCAACGCCCTGGCCCTCCACCCCTCGGAAGGAAGCAGAGGGCTGGCTGCAGGGAACTATAGGTGCAGTCAGTCTCCTTCGAGCCTGTTGCCCCATTACTAGCCATGAGCCTCTTCCCATAGCCAGTCTGGGCCTCCCCTCAGGAGCAGGGCCAACTGGCACCCACCCAGCTCCCCTGGACTGTCCCTCAGCCCTGCTTAGGCATCCAGGGAGAAGGGTGCCTGCAGTCCCACTGGGGGCGGGGGGCTCCAGAGCCACGTAGGCATGGAGAGGACTGCAGGACCCCAACCTGTGGCCCCCATCCTGCCCCTTCCCCGGGCCCTTCCACTGGCGCCGGAATAGGGGCCCCTTCCTCCAGCTCTTCTTGATCCACACCCCTCCTTGCCATAGGCTGTGCCCAGAAGACGCTAGGTCCTGCTGCCCTGTGTGCCTATGCTCAGACCCCTGTCCCTGTCCCCTCTGGGCCAGGACCAAGATGGGCTGTGGGCACCGAGCTGGATGTCATCCAGGTGGCATCCGGGTGTGGGCTGGAGCAGGACCCCAAGCCCCAGGCAGGCCCATGGCTGGAGGGGCTCCGACGGGGACTGGAACATCAGGACGGATGGGTGAGCCCTGGTCTCAGGCCAGGCTGTTCTGCACCCCAGGCTGGGGGGCCATCCCCCTCCCCGGCAGGCCGCTCTCCGCACCGGCCCCTCAGGACAGCAGTCTGCCGGCCCAGGAGGTAGGGAGCTTGTTGGGTGAGCGTACCACCGTGGCTGGGACAAGCAAGGCTGAGCGGGCTGGCCACCTGGAGAGGCCGTGCCCTGTGCTGAAGCTGCTGCTCTGGGACGGTTCTCGTGCAGTTCTCCCGACACCCAGGGTGAGGGAGGCCCTTTCACGGAGGGGCAGTCAGGGTGTCCACAGGTCTGAAACCTTGGCCAGGCTCCCTCCCCTCCCTGCTGTGCTAGGCCTGTGAGTCAGTCCTGAGGCTGCCCGTGGCCCAGAAGCCCAGCCCGCTGCAGCCCAGGCTTTCCCAGCCCCAGGGCCAGGGCATTCCCCAGCCGGCAACTGCCTAGCCCCCAGGAGCAGCACGGGCTGGGACAAAATGCCTGTCAGAGCCACTCACTACAAACAGCCTGGGCTGAGTCACTGGTGCTGGGTGGGGCAGACGGAAGTGACCCAGCACCTATGCAAAGCAGCCCGCGGCTTCCCGGAGCCTGAGGCTGATGTTGAACCGGAGCCCAGGAACAAGGCCTCCCTGAGGGGGCTAGGACAAGCCTGTCCCACAGGACACACCAGGGCCTGTACCTTACGTCAGGCATGCACTGGGCACGGGTTGGGGACAAGCAGGCCGAGGGGCCCGGAACAGGAGCTCTCTGCCCGGCCCTGCCGAAGGGCGGGGAGGAGGAGGGAGGGAAGAAAACCACTGTCAGCACACAGGTGAGCGCGCGAGCTGCCTCGGCTGCAGCAAGTGTGGAAATTCTCCAGCTAATGCCACGGACAGGTGCCAGCCCCTGTCCCTCCCGGAGGCTCCAGGCAGCGCAGTCACGCTGGGATGAGAAATGAAGACAAAGATCAGAAAGGGGTGACGTGATTATGTAGAGAATCCAAAGGCCTCAGAAACTACTGGCACCAAGAAGTCGGGCTGGAGGATCAATGTACGAAAACCAGTGGGATAGTCTCGGCCAGCACACACGACTGGAAAACAAACGTTAGAGCACCCCGTGTAACACGAGTGGAACCTGAAAAGAAAAAAAGTCAGACTCGTAGAAGCAGACTAGCAAGTGGCTGCCGGCGCCAGGAGCAGGGAAGACAGGGGAGGCCGGTCAAACATCCCCGCGCGGAGCCGGACGGCGCGTGAGGGCAGAGGGCGTGGTCCAAAGGGCGCAGAGTGCGGCTGGCGGCACCGGACGGAAGAGCTGAGGTCTGCCAGGGAGCAGACTCCGTACGTTCTCACCAAAAAAAGGATAAAAAAGATCACCTAAGGTATCAAAAATTATAAAAATGCATTTATAAACATGCCGAAAACATCAAATACGTATGAATACGTTTGATTCAAACTGTGTATGCAAAATATTGCAGAGGAAAACCAAAGAACACCCGAATTAATGTCCAGTCCGTCACTCCCAGAGATCAGTCTCGATATTCCGGCCGCCAATTCTCCCTGAAATGGTCTGTGGGCGCGGCGTGGGCCCAGTCAGATTCCCACCAGGTCTTTCTTGTAGAAATGTACAAGCTGATGGTAAAATTTATAGGAATTTTATAGCTGAGGCAACGCTGGGCGGGAAGTGCTGGGGAACTCAGGGATCGCACTCCCCCTTCCCTGCGGACTGCGGCCCCGAGGCCCTTAGTGAGCGCGATGCCGGTAAAGGGACAGATGAACGGAACCGGGCCAGAGGAGGGACTCCGGGGTTCGTTCTGGGGATTCTGTTTCTGATGAGGCGCCAAAGCCACGTGACGGTGCTGGGGCCGCTGGATGTCCCTGTGAGAACCACACAGCCAAAGCCACGTGGCGGTGCCGGGGCCGCTGGGTGTCCCTGTGAGAACCACACAGCCAAAGCCACGTGGCGGTGCTGGGGCCCTTCCCAGCACAGCAACAACGCACTCGGGATGGATCACAGTCCGGAACGTGAAGGCCACAACCACAGAGCTTCTAGAAGGAGCCACTGGAGGATGCCTTCGTGACTTAGGTGCAGACCAAGTTATTTCACAGAAGCAGACCAAGCACTAGCCACAGGAGGGGAAGCTGATCACTCAGGCTTCGTGACATATGTCTGCCTCTCAGGGCATCGCTAAGAAAGGCAGAAGGCAAGTGTGGACTCGGAAAAAACATTCCCAATGCACGTATCTGACAAATAAATGCATAGCTTATAAAAAAAAAAAACAGCAAATGAGTAACAGAAACACAAATGACCTAGTTTTAAAATGGGCAAAGGCCAGAAACAGGCACTTTGTGAAAATATAACCAAAAAACGCAAGGCAAAGTGCTCGGCCTGACCTGTCATGCGGGGAAGACAGGCTAAAGCCACGGTGGACACCGCTGCAAACCTGCCGGAGGGGCTAAAGCACGGTCTCACCAGATTGCGTGCAGCGAGGCTGGGGGGCACTCACGAGAACCGGGCCCTGGAAAACTGCCCGCTCCTTCCACAGCAAAGCAGAAGCATCGGCAGCAAGTGCAGGGGCCTGAAGGCCAGTCCGGTCTGTGTCCACTCCGGAGGGACCGATGCACGCGTCCACACACTCTGGCACGGGGCCATCACAGCGACTCGGCCGTCACTTCGAACGGGAAGCCACCCAGCCCTCTGTCCTCAGTCCCTCGCACGGCCACCTCTGCCCAGAAAGTCAACGTGCCACCGGGGCTCGCGATTCGGAAGAGGCCAGGCACGGAACGTGTGTGTGGCGATTTAAGTGGGGCGGTGCTGTCTCCGACGACCTCTGCAGTGAGCAAGGTCAGCTGTGCTCATCTGGGGGAGAGGGAGGGGGCCTCGCGCACGGAGCCATGTGTGCTCAAGGTCTGTTCTGACTGTGCGCGTAAGCTGTGCCTTAAGAATATAGGGCAAGACAAGACACTCTCGGGGCGCCCGGGGGCTCCGTCCGTGAGCATCTGCCTTCGGCTCAGGTCCTGATCCCAGGGTCCTGGGATGGAGCCCCGCATCGGGCTCCCTGCTCAGCGCGGAGCCTGTTTGTCCCTCTCCCCCTGCTTGTGTTCCCTCTCTCTCTCTGTCAGATAAATAAATAAAATCTTTAAAAAAAAAAAAAATCTACCAACTGCCTAAAGGGAGGATTTCTAATGAAAGATGTGCCAGACCCCGACTAAAACACCACAGAACACCAAGAAGCAGTCGAGCTTTAATTAAATGGAGTAGATCATGATCATGGTTTGGAAGACACGAATATAACAGGTGTCACTTCTCCCCAAACTGGTCTGCCCCTTCAAGGTGATCCCCGCCAAAGTCCCAGCCAGCTTTCCCTTCGAAGTCGACAGGTGGGTCCTTGACTGCGTGTGCGAGTGCAGGCCCGGAGCTGCCTGCCGGTGCGGAGCCTCCCGCCCGCTGGGCACCTGCTGTCGGCCCGGGCGCTGCGCTGAGGCTCTGGGCGTGCAGGCGGGGTTGGCACGCTGACTTAGACAAACTCAGGCTGGGCAGCCACTGGCCCAAGGAGGAGGGTCCCGGGGAGCTAGCCCGACCCCCGCCGGTAGCCTGGAAGCAAGTGTGGCTCGTCTGGGCTGAACCGGCCCAGCTGTGCAGTCCCGTGTCGGGGAAATGTTGGCTGGAGCTCTGGGGCCAGGGGCCGTTGGCCACACGGGGCGACTGTACAGTCTGGGCTCCGGCGCGCGGCGGTCCCCGGAGCGGCAGGCGGCCTGGGCTGCATAACTGCCGGTGGGTGGTAGGGACCGGTCGCGCCCTGCCTGGAGACTTAAGGGAGCAGAGCCATGGGGACTCAGGAGGCGGGAAGTCCGCCTGATCCGAAGGGGGTGCCGGCGGGGCGGCTGCAGGACAGACTGCAGGGTCTCAGGCACCATTCGTGGAGGGGGCGGCAAACCTTCTGGGACAGGGACAGAGGGACGTCTGTCACATGCTCTCTGCTGCGGTTTTTTTGTAACCCTTTGAAAAAGTAAGGCCCATTCTCAGCTCTCAGGCCACAGAGCAGCAGGCCGCAGGCTGCGGTCGGCTGACCCTGGGCCCATCTGCGGCCGCGTGCCTTTTGCCAGCTCGGCAACCAGCGATGGACTGGTGGCTAGGGTGCTCAGTGGCATCCGGGCTTCCTGCCATCCGCGTGGCACTGTCCAGGGCTGGGACTGTGTTCTGCTCCCCCACCTCCTTTAGGGGAAAGTGGCCATGTCCTCTTGGCTGGGCACAGAGCTTCTCTCCCCCCCGGGCAGCCCCTGGGCCGTACACCCTTCTGCTGGCAGCAAGGCCTGACAGCGGCCCACGGGGTTCACACTCCATCCCAGCCTGCCACCCGCACTCCCCTGGGGGGGAGGCAAGGGTCCTGGAGCACCGAAACAGGGTTACTGTGCACCTCCAGCGGCCCCGGCCCTTGAGATGAATGTTCCCGATGGGAGGAAGAGATGATGCAAGAGCCCGTCCTGTGGCTACGGACGGAGGACAGGACTGTGCCTCTTGCGGGAGCTTGTGGGGCCAGAGGTGCGGGACAGGGGCTGCGGTGCTCTCTGCTTCGCAGACCTGGCGTGCGGCCCAGCGGTGCGCTCAAGGAGCCGCTGACTGGGTCTGGCCGGCCCCGGGGCCTCCCACCGCTACCCGCAGGCTGTGGGTGCAGATCTCAGCCTCGCTCCTCGGGTGGCTCAGGAGAAGCAAGTTCACATGGGACGGGCAGGCTGAGTGGACCACGGAAACCGTCTCCAGCGGGGGTGGGGGTCGGGGATGCCCTTCAGCCCACCCGTTCCGCCCTACGTCGGCAAGGACATGGAAGATCAGAGGTCAATCCACATTCAGCTGCGTGGGCCTTCACGGGGACTGGGCTGAAGTAGACCGTATCCTGGGGGTCGGAAATCCGAGCGGTCCGGGCCCCCTGGGACTTAGAACACGTCTAGGCCTGGGCACCGGGGGGGGACGGCGGGGGGACAGCCGCAGACTGGCTTCTTCCTGCTACTTGGAGCCTGAGGAAGGTAGCCCTAAACAAACATGAACCAGACAAATTGAATGGCTTCGGTCTAAGCCTCTGCAGGCCACGTGAGTTGGAACAGCTGGTAGAGGGGTACTCACCAGTCGAAACCCAGCAGAGGCCCAGCAGGACTGGCAGGTGGGTTGTTGGGAGACACGGTCCTCCATGGGTCTTTTGAGTGCCCTACACATTTTGTTGGGTGTGCCGAGAGTGCAAGGCTCTGACTACCCTTCACCGGGGTCGTGTCTCAGGGTCATGTGTGCAGGGAGCAGTGCTGAGGGATGAGAGAGTGTCTCCCTTCAGGTCAAGAGCAGGGCTGCTTACTGCTTGCGGTTAAAGCGGCGGACTCCCCAAATCAGCGTTCCTCGGCGGTGACACGAACTGGTCCGTGGCGTCTCCTCTTCCTGGGACTGTCACAGGTGTGCTGATGCTCGTGCTGGGCCATGAGTAATAATGTCCTTGGTCTCTGGTCTAGGCATCTCGTGTCTTCCGTTAGCACCCATGAAACAGCCACAGGCCAGGTTAATCCCCGACTGGACTTGTCTTTCTGACTCACGGTTATCCAGATGAAGAGGTCTGATGGAGAATCCAGAGCTGAGTAGAGCCGTGAGATCTGGGGCTGGAGCCTGACGTCACAATCAGGAGACTTCTGGAGCAGAGGGCAGGAGCATATCTTGATGACAGGAGGTGAGTGAGTCCTGGGGACCTAGAGATCGGACTACCGTGTATTTGGTTATTGTTCCAGACGTATGCCTCTCCTCCTCCTCCTGGTAGCGACGTACCCTTCCTCGCCCACTGACCTGAGTTTGGCCAGTACCATGCGTGCAGATGTGGTGTGAGTGGAAGCCTCCCTGTGCTCGTGTGGTCCGGCTGGCTCTCTCGTTCATACCGTCTGCTGTGCGAGGACGACACCCCAGGAAGCCACACGGAGCAGATGTGAACCCAGCCCGCAGCCTGGAGCCCGTTCTGCCTTCCCCAGAGGAACGCAGCACTGCTGCCGCTGAAGACATGGGGGGATCAAATGCTGAGCGAACACCACTGGGGAGAAAAGTGCCTTTGTGATGTCGCTTTAGTCCCGCAGCAGCCTGGCTCAGACAGACAGGCAGATAGACAGTTGGAACAGAGTAGAGTCGAGACACAGAACAACATGCAGTCATGTGGTTTAGGAGGAAGGTCAGTACAGTGGCGAACAGTGTCTTTAAGACCCGCTCCACTGGCTGAGTCCCCAGACGGAAAAGACAGTGATTCCTGAGCCCCGTGCCAAGCAGCACACGCAATCCCAGACGGACTACGGATGGAATGGGAAGGGTGTGCCAGTGCAACTGTCGGGGGAAAACTGAAGTGACTGGTTCTTTAAAAAGATTTTATTTATTTACTCGAGAGAAAGAAAGAGAGCACACACGAGTTGGAGTGGTGGGAGAGGGCAGAGGGAGAAGCAGACTCCCGACTGGGCAGGGAGCACGATGTGGGGCGCGATCCCAGGATCCCGGATTGTGACCCGAGCTGAAGGCAGAGCTTAGCAGACGGAGTCACCCAGGGGCCCCCAGAAGTGACTATTTTACGACCTTGGGCTAGGCAAAGATTTCTCAAACAGAAAATAAAAGGTGCTAATCATAAAAGAAAAATCAGTACTGGAATGTAGGGCTTTTTTTTTTTTAAAGACTTACTGAGAGAGAGAGCAAACCCGGGGGGGGGGGGGGGCAGAAGGAGAAGGAGACAAGCAGACTCCCTGCTGAGTGGGGAGCCCAATGCGGGGTTCCATCCCACGACCCCAAGACCATGACCTGAGCTGAAATCAAGAGTCAGATGCCCACCTGACTGAGCCCCCCAGGCGCCCCAGGGTATGCATTTCACCAAATCCAGGAGCATTCATAGCAGCACGATTTGTAATAGTCTGACCTAGAAAAACTATAAATGTCTATAAACAGTAGGAGGAATAAATTACATGTCAACAACATGTAAGAAACAAAAGCCATGTATCAAAACTAATATTAAAGCAAGTTAAAAAACCAATTGACGGCCGCCTGGTGGCTAAGTCGTTGGGCGTCTGCCTTCGGCTCAGGTCATGGTCTCAGGGTCCTGGGATCGAGCCCCGCATCGGGCTCTCTGCTCAGCGGGGAGCCTGCTTCTCTCCCACTTCCTCCTGCTTGTGTTCCTTCTCTCCCTTTGTCTCTCTCCATCAAATAAATAAATAAAATTTTAAAAACAAAAACAAAATAAAAAACCAATTGATGTTATTCACCACTTTAATATTACTAAGGAGAAAAAGCTTATGATAACCTCTAGATGCAAAAAAAAAGTTTCTTTTTTAGAAAATTCACTACATACAATACAAATTCTTGGTAATAATTAGAAACAAACTTCTTTAACATGCTAGAGTGTCCATACATTTATATCTATATTTATATCATATCTATAACTTTATGAAGACCTAGAAAAATGTCAATATAAATGAGCAAATGTTAAAACCATTCTCTTTGAGCATCTGCCTTTGGCTCAGGTTGTGAACTCAGGGTCCTGGGATTGAGCCCTGCATCGGGATCCCTGCTCAGTGGGGAACCTGTTTCTCCTCCCACTCTGCCTACTTGTGATTTCTCTCTCTCTCTCTCAATTAAATAAAATATTTTTAAAAAATTCACTTTAAAATCAGGAATTCAACAATAATACCCAACACTTTATAGGAGGGTCTAGCCAATACAACATGACAAGACAAAGAAATTACAGACAACAAGATTGGAATGGAAGACGTAAAGCTATCTGCACATGACATGCACTTACATAGAAAATTTAGAAGAATATACATCCAAATTATTAGAAATAATGAGGTTATAGCATCAGGGAAATACAAATCAAAACCATAGTGAGATCCCACCTCACACCAGTCAGAATGACTAAAATTAACAAATCAGGAAATGACAGATGTTGGCGAGGATGCAGAGAAAGGGGAACCCTCCTACACTGTTGGTGGGAATGCAAGCTGGTGCAGCCCGTCTGGAAGACAGCATGGACGTTCCTCAAACAGTTGAAAGTAGAGTCACCCTATGACCCAGCAATCACACTACTGGGTATTTATCCTAAAGATACAAACGTCGTGCCTCAAAGGGGCACGTGCACCCCAATGTTTATAGAAACAACGTCCACAATAGCCAAACTATGGAAAGAACCTATATGTCCATCAACAGATGACTGGACAAAGATGTGGAATATATACAATGGAATATATATATATATATATTCATATATACAATGGAATACTATGCAGTCATCAAAAGAAATGAAATCTTGCCATTTGCGACAACATGGATGGAACTAGAGGGTATCATGCTGAGCGAAATGAGTCAATCAGAGAAAGACAATTACCATATGATCTCCCTGACATAAGGAATTTGAGAGGCAGGGCGGGGGATTGTGGGGGCTAGGGAAGGAAAAAATGAAACAAGATGGGATCGGGAGGGAGACAAACCATAAGAGACTCTTAATCTGACAAAACAAACTGAGGATGGGGGGTAGGGAGAGGGGGGTTGGGTTATGGACATTGGCGAGGGTATGGGCTCTGGTGAGTGCTGTGAACTGTGTAAGCCTGACAATTCACAGACCCGTACCCCTAGGGCTAATAATACATTATATGTTAATAAAAAATAAAAATTATTTTAAAATAATGAGTTTAGAAATGTGGCAGTATAAAAAATTAAAATACAAACATCATTGCATTCTACACACCAGCAGCAAGTGATGATATAGAGATGACACTATGTGTGGTACTATGAAGATGTCAAGGAACTAAGAATAAATCTAATAAAAGATGTATATGATAGTTTATGATGTATTAATTCTTCAATTTCCCCCAAGATGACCTAGGGATTCAATGCAAATCCATCCAAAATCACAATAGGACTAGCTGTGGACTCCAATAAAAACAGTCATGATGTCTGTATAGAAGGAAATGAGTGAAGATGCACCCTAACCCTCATCTAGAGAGAGGCAACCTGCCGTCCAGGTGTGGAGACAGCGCGGCACTGGTGCAGGGGTGCAAAGTCACCTGTGGACCAGACTAAGAGACTCCAGAGACGGACCTGCACTGGTGCACAAAGCAGGAAAGAAAGGGACTTTTCAACAAATAAATGGAAAATGTAGTTGTCCCTAAGGACAAAAATAAAATTTGATTCTTATCATACCATATTCAAAAACCAACTCCAGAGAGGCTAGGACTTAAACGTCAAAGACAATTTTGGAACTCTTAGTAATACATGTAGGTAAATAGTAGTTTAAACCTCAAAGTAAGGAACATTTTCTTTTTTTCAAGATTTTTAAAATTTATTTGGCAGAGAGAGAGAGGAAGAGAGGGAGAGCAAGAAGAAGGAAGAGGAGCGGCAGGCGGAGGGTGAACAGACTCCCTGCGGAGCTGAGAGCCCCAAGCAGGACTCCGTCCCAGGACACTTAATTTAACTTAAGGCAGGTGCTTAACCAATTGAGCTACCCAGGCATCCCGGGTAAAACTTAAGACAAAAATAGCACTGATTTTAAAAAAAAAAAAAAAAAAAAAAAAAAAAACTGATAATTTCGGCCACACTAAAACTCACAGTTTTCATCAAAAGATAGTTTTTAAAAACTGAAAATACAGGTGCCTGCGTGGCTCAGTCATTAAGCATCTGCCTTTGGCTCAGGTCATGATCCTGGAGTCCTGGGATCAAGCCCCACAGGAGGTTAAGGGTACCAGAGATAGGTGAATGTATATCACTGTTTGGTTCTAATAATTTTTTTAAGATTTTATTTATTTATTTGAGAGAGAGAGAGACTGAGAGAGAGAGAAGGCATGAGCAGGGGGAGGGGAAGAGGCAGAGGAAGAAGCAGACTCCCGGCTGAGCAGGGAGCACAATATAGGGCTCTTTCCCAGGACACTGGGATCATGACCTGAGCCTGAAAGCAGACGCTTAGCCATCTGAGCCACCCAGACGCCCCCTAATTATGTTTTTAAAACTACCTGAAAGTGGGCCATGTAAGGAGAAACAATGAAACCATGCCAAAAACCAAGGGTTATGACTAACCCGAGTATGTGCACCCGAGATCCAGTGAAACGAGAAAAATGAAGTAGTTAAGGTTCTATACTGTCTAATAAAATAAGAAAAAGATGCAAAACGTGCAATGATAGCAAAGAAAAAGAAAACTCCTCAGATGATATAATTATGTATATGAAAACTCCAAAATAATTTTCAAATATATTAATAGAATTGATAGAAATGTTAGCCAGATGCCTGGATTAAAAAAAAATCGATCCACAAAAATTAATTCCATTTCTACCAACCAGCCACAATTTGTTGAAGAAATACAAATTTTGATACTCCTTATCATAGAAGAAAAAATAGAACATATATAAGACTAAATCTAACTTCCAAGAAAGTATAAGACCATCACAAAGAAAACTGCAGACACTAAACTGAAGGACACTAGAAGACAAGTAAATGGAGAGATATACCATGTTCATAGATGATGAGACTCAGTAATGTGAGGAAGTCCGTTCTCCTTAAACTGATACATGTATTTAATTTCAATAACAATTTTTTTAATTTTAATTTTTTTGATGTGTCTTGAAGACCTGGTTCTACAACTTGAATGAAAGTGTAAGGGTCCAGAACAGCTGAGTCGTTTCCAAGAAAGAAAAGCAAGATTGTGGGACTTGCCTAACCAGCATAAAGATATCCTACAGAGCTATAGTAACAAAGACATCACGTCATTGGCCAAGGGCAAGGAACAGACCAACGGAGCGGACCGGGAAGTCCAGAAATACCGTATGTGCAATGGGTGGGGGAGGGGTTTCCACAGTTGAGTACCCTGTAACACTGTGCGAGGACCTCCTGTCGCACCACAGGCAAATTAGCTCCAGGAGCATTAGAGACTGAAAAGCAGGAGCAGCAGCGCCTCTAGAAGAAGCTGCTGGAGATTATTTTCATGACCTCGGGGTAAGGCTGTAAGGCATAAAAGTCTCCAACCATAGAGGGAAAAGTTGACCCGCTTAAGTTTATTAAAATTAAGGGGGATTTACATCCAAAGATACCATAAAGGAGCAAAAGACACATCACACAGTGGGGGACAGTATTTGTAAAAGAGTCAACTGAAAAAGGAGAATCCAGAGTTGACGTGGCTCCCACAAATCCAAAAGCGACAGACCTGTGAGTCTGAGGGCAATGGACAAAAGGTTTGAGCGGGCACTGTTTAGGAGAGGGAAAGTCAACGGCCTACACACGTCTGAAAATAGGCCATTTTATTGGTCAGCGGAGAAAGGCAAAGGAGCCTCGTGGCAGTGTCTCCAGAGGCAGGCCCAAGCCCTAGGAGGTCTCTCAACACCCAGCGCTGGCCACAGCAGGAGTGATGGCCGTTGGGGAGGATGCAGTCCGAGGGCACCCCCATTAGCCACGCTTACACGGGCTCAGTGGACGAGGTCCAACAGCCCTACCCCACGAGATCATGTGCACGTGCCATCTGTGAATGTGACATGATTTAGAAATAAATAGTCATCGCCGGTGGCACCGAGTTAAGCTGTCGCACTGGCGGGAGGACAGAGGGCCCCAACCTAACAGCGGCGTCCTTCTGAGGCCGAAATTTGGACACAGAGGCTCAAAGAAGGAGCACCATGTGAAGACAGGGCAGAGCCTTGGAGGCACTCTACAAGCCAAGGGACACAGGGACGGCCAGTGGTCACCAGAAGCTGGACAAGACAAGGAGGGACTCTTCCCCAGCCTTGGAGAGCGTGGCACGGCCAACACCATGATTCCAGACTTTGGGCTCCAGAATTCGAAAGAATACATTTCCATCTTTCAGCCCCACACCATCGGTGCTGCTCTGTGACGACCCCTGAGCCCCCCATCAACGCTTCACTCCTAGGAAGATGCCTTCACTCCTAGATGCCCTCCTAGGAAGATGAAAAGTACATGGTGTTTTCCTAACAGCAAAAACACCCTGGAAATCGTCCTCACAGAGGCAAGCTGCTGAGCGGGGGGAGCTGGCCAGCCCCCGCGACAGAGCAGACACAAGGCGAGGAGAGAAGGCGGGACAGGGGACGTCCTCGAGGGCACCCCCGAGGGCACCACCGTGCTCCTGGAGCCCGAGCCCAGAGCCCACGACTCTGGAGTCAGTCTGTGCGCTTCACCCAACAAACGCTCACGGACCCCGGCCACGTGCACAGCCCCGGTGCTGCGGTGAGCACAGCGTTAGGGACCCGCGCTCTAGGAGAGACAGGCGGACAGGCTGCAGACAGACGGGGGGCTGGGGGCACAAAGAGGTCGGGGCCAGCGAGGCGGGGAGGAGAAAGGAGGAAGGGCACAGGAGAGCGGAAGAGGCCGAGCCCCAGGCAGGGGGACGCAGCACGGTGTGTTTGAGGAGGCCAGTGTCCCGGGGCCCAGCCAGCAGGGCGTGTGGGGGTGGCCTGGCTCCTGCCTTTTCATCACACAGACTCTCGGGCCACCGCTGGGTGCCAGACGCCTCTAGAGGTGCACTGAGGTTCAGACACGGCAGGGTCACCCCCAGAGCCTCGGGGGCCCCCACACCTGTCCACCTGTGCTTGGAGCCCAGGCCCAGGACAGGCTCCCAGGCCGCGCACGGTCAGCTCCTTTAGGAACTTCGGACAACTGAAGGCGAGAGTCCAGGGATGGCTGGCACCTGCCCTCGGCATCTGGCACCGTTCCATCCCCCATGAGCACTAGGTCACACGAGGAGCGAGACAGGCTGTCACGCACCCCACCCCGTGAGGGGTTCCTACCACTGTCGCAGGAGCCCCACCGTCCTGACAGCCCGGCCAGTCCCAGGATGGGGCGGGGGTGCCCCCGAGCCTGCTCTGAGCTCAGGCTGATGCCCACATGGGGACCCGCTCCCTGCCTGGGGCGCAGGCCACCCGCAGCAGACCCCACGCTGGTACCTGGCGGTTTGGGCCGCTGGAGCAGGGCACCCTCCGCCATCTTCACGCTGGGAAGCGCAGGCGGCAGCTCGTTTGGTATCTTCGGATCCGAGGGTCTGTCGGACTCAGCGTTGGTCGGACCAGTTTTCGGGGCCCTGCTGTCTATGTGCTGGAAGTTACAAGTGGGGGGCTCGATCTTCCCGACCGACGGGGTGGTGGCGGACTGCGCTTTGCGGCTCCTGGCGGCCGCCCTCCAGAGGGGTGCGGGCAAGGTGCGGGGCCCGGCCTGCGCCTCGCTCAGCCTCGGGTCTTGCTGCGGCACCGTGGGGGGGGCTCCTAGAGGCGGGCTGGGCATGGCCGAGGGGCACCTCACTTTCAGGGGATGAATGTCCCAGAGGGAAGGCGGAAAATTCGCGCTGGAGATGGGCGGCATCTGCTTCCTGGCTCTCCTCACGCTGACGCCCTCCACGCAGAGGTCGGACCCATGGAAGGGAGGCAGCTCCACGGCAGGCTAGGCAGGGAGGGCATGCCGGCCGAGTCGCCCAGAGCCCAGCGCCTCCTCCCTGGGTCTGCCACGGCCGGCTGAGGCCTGGCGAGAAGCCTGGGCCTCCCTTCCCTGGGGCTGGGCGGTCCCCCAGCTCCCTCCCCCAGAGAGGCCCAGGCACACGGTACTCCATGGAACCAGAGTCCCCAGCAAAGGGACCAGCCGCCTGGCCTGCAGGAAGGCTCCCAGTGGGGACCAGGCGCAGACCCCTAGAGGAGGACACCCTTTTCCCCAGGAGGAGGAGGAGGACACAGCAGGTCTGGAAGGAACACCCTAGACTCTGGGCCTGGGCGCCATGGACCTCCCAGCAGCGGTGCAGGCAGGGGGGCCTCCCCACCTGGTGGCCACAGAGCTGGGGGTGGCTGGGGCTCACAGGGCGTCGAGCAGAGTGGTGAAGGCGGCTGAGCCGGGGTGGGGGGGAGTCCCAGATAGGGGTGGGGGGAGTCCGGGGGGACCGGAGCCACTGGCTGCTCTCTGCCTGAAGCAGCTACAGCCCCCACACCCCCTCAGCACGGTGCCCCCTCACCCCGCGCCCGGCCAGCCCGGCCCCCCAGCACCGAGCCCCCGCACCTGTCTCCACAGCAGCTCAAAGTTGCCGATGTCGCAGCTGCGGTCCGCCCTGCGGTCCAGCACCACCTTGATGGTGTCCTCCTGCACCTGCGCGCACAGCTGGGCCGTGACGGGCGTGGACGCGTGCATGGTGGGGCTGGAGTT
Organism: Mustela nigripes; assembly: GCF_022355385.1. Lineage (NCBI taxonomy): Eukaryota > Metazoa > Chordata > Mammalia > Carnivora > Mustelidae > Mustela > Mustela nigripes. The sequence continues at coordinate 655,856 of NC_081562.1, read as the reverse complement.
GATCTCGATGAGCCAGGGCTGGAAGTCGCGGCCCAGGACGAAGTCGGCCCCGTACAGCTCGAAGCTGTTCTTGCGCGGCTCCACGCGGTCCTGGGCCACGCGCATGGTGTTGGCCACGGCCCGCTTCATGGCGGGGTAGATGACGCCCACCCACACGGCCCCGCGGCCTCGCTTCTGCAGGTACTCCCGGAAGCGGGTGCTGGTCCACATGTTGTGGTAGGGCAGCAGGGGGCTGCGGCCCTTGTCATTCTTGAGGTGCTTCTGGATGGAGTTGTTGCACAGGTGGATGGCGCTGCGTGGGGCAAGCGCGGTCAGGCCTGCGCCTCCCGGGGCCTGGCCCCGCACCCCCACCCCTGCTCCGGACCTCTGCGCCCTGCACCAGGGACCCGTCTCCACGTGGGGGACCTGGGACCCCGCTCCCGGACGGTGGCCCCGGACCGCGAGACCCAATCTCCAGAACCCTTATGCCCCCACCTATGCGCATGCCCGCCGGACATCTCCCCTGAGACCCCACCCCTACGGACCCTCTGCCCCCGCGGAACCCCCAAGTCACAGCTAACCCTGCCCCCAGAGACTCTGCTCTCGAGACAAGCCCCCCACCACCGGGTGGCTGCAGGAGGACTCTGATAGCTCGGGTCCTCCGGAAGTAACGCCTCCCAGAGCCTCAGCTTCCCCATCTGCACCCAACAATAGAGATGTGGCTCTTGAAGAGCTGGTCTGGTGAGACAAAGTGAGAAAGTCTTTGTGAAACGAATTAGTTAATTTGCACCCTTGCCTTGTTCCAAACCTGTTTTAAAACCACCACGAGATGAGCCATGTGGCTCTGCGTGGTGAGACGCGTCCCTGTGACCCTGGAGAGGTCGTACTGCCAGAGGACAGAAGGACCTTGTGACTCAAGACCAGCGGAATTAGGGTGGCCCCAGAGCCAGCGCGGCGCGCCTTCCACTCACTTTGGCCGCTGCATAGGCAGCCGGGCTGTGTCGGGTCAAAACGATTTCAGGGACTCTTCTGCCTGTCTTGGGGGGAGGATTACGGTCCCAGATGGAGAAATGGGGCTCAGCAGGCACCCCTCACGGCTTGGTGCATCCGATGGCCTGGGGTGGGGGGCTGGAGGGGCTCCTTATGCACAGGGAGGGACACACCCCCTCCTCTAGGCCCCCTTGGCCTGGCAGAGACGAACTCACCCGAGGAGCTACCAGCCAGAGCCACTTGTCCTCAGCAGCCAAGGGGCACTTGCCAGGTGCAACTCTTGGTGTAGCCACAGCCACTAGCCAGGGGGACACAGTCAACACGCCCAAGGTGTCCACTGACCATCTCCCAGCCCTGTCAATTCTGGGCTGAGCTCAAGAGTCGGACGCTTCACCAACTGAGTCACCCAGGTGTCCCCACCTTTCTTGGAAGCAGGCCCCACGCTCAGTGTGTCCTCTCGGCAGGAACCCCCTGCAATGCTCCTGGTCAAGACGCATGCCCTCAGACCCACGCAGTGGGGAGGGGGGGTCACAGGCAGAAGTGGGGAGCCCTGGTTTGGACAGGCAAGGGGGATTCTCTGCCTCCCTCCTGAGGCTTTGCCAAGTGACCTCACTGTCCCCACCACACCTATGTCCTGCCCACCCAGAGAGCCTGGCGAGGCATGGGTCCCCCCACCCCTGACACCCCTTCCTGGACATCTGAGCCTCTGTCCAGCACCTCCGTGGGGCACCCTCCCCAGCACCCTGGCCCCAGGGGCCTTGGGATCTGGGTGCCTTTTCTGCCTCAGGTGCTCCCCACTTCTTGTCCTGCCTGGTGCCGCTGGGGCCCTCAGAAGACCCTCAAGCCATGCCATGTCCCATAGGCTGCCTGCTCAGGACCGGAACACTCCTGCTTCCCCAGCCGCCTGCAGGAGCCCCGACCCCAGGACTTCTGGGGCTCACAAAGAGTTTGAGGGCAGACGTGCCCCCAAAGGTGCCCCAGAGAGAGCAGCACTGTGTGGCCGGCCGAGGGTACCGCCAAGCTTGGGCGGCTGCGGGTCAGCATGTGAGCACAGCGGCCACTTAGCCCTTCCAGCAGAGGGGGGCACCCACCACGGAGAGGGCTCTGAACCTGCCGCTTAGCTGGGTCACCCCTGGACCCTGCCAGGCACCTCGTGGGCACACAGCACATGGAGCTTTCGGGATTTTCTGGAGACGATACACACGTGTTGGGGTGCAGAGCAGGGCTTTGAAGAACACCAGGCCTGGGCCTGGCCCTCCGGGATGGGGGCCACGTAACCTCCCTGAGCCCACTTCCTCAACTGTGTGTCCAGGGGTGGCGGGGGTCAGCAGGCATGGCCCGGCACCCCGCCCCATCCCGCAGGTGTGGTGGGCACCCACCGTGTCCCCTCACGCCCAGTGGCATCCAGCTGGCGCTCCCACCGACCTGTCCAGGCTCTCCAGGGAGAAGCGCTGTGTGGAAAAGCGCAGGTAGCTCTCCTTGTAGAACCAGATGGTCAGCGGGTTCCAGTCGGTGACCAGGAACCACTGCCTGATGTCGAACTTGGTGCCGTAGATGAGCAGCGGGGTCTCAATGTACTTCTGCACCACCCACTTGTTGTCCTTGGCAGAGAGGTGGTCAGCCGCCACCAGCTCCAGGATCTCCTCCACGCGGTTCATGCACACGATGTCTGCAAGAGGTTGGCACTCAGCCCAGGGCACAGCGCGGCATCCAGCATCGGCCCCGGGACCCCGCGCGGCCTTGATCCGGTACCGGCAGGCCGCACAGTCAGGTGGCCCCACAGGGAAGGCTCGGCCCTCTGGGGGAGGCCACGACCGGTGCTGACCTCCAGGCTCTCCCACTGGGGAGCCTGCCGCCAGGACTTCGGAGAGGACACAGAATGGAGACGGGCAGGGCTGGGGACCGAGGCATGTTTCAAAGGCGGCCAGCAAGGGGTGGCTGAGCCCTCGCTCAGGGGGCTGACCAAGGCGGGAACAAGGGCAGGGAAGCTCTGTGGGCCTCAGGGAGCCAGCAGACTGGGAGGGGGCAGGTGTCCCGGGGCCCAGAGTCTGGTGCCCGGACTAACAACACGACTACACATCAGTGCACACTTCCTCCGCCACACGGTTCCTTGTCCCCAACTCTCTGGTGACCAGTGACATCTGAGCAGAGGGGACAGGCCTCTCTCTCATCTGTTGGGTCCCTACCAGACCCTCCGGCCCTCTCTTTCGCAGCCATGACAACCCTGAAGCCTGGAGGGAGTGGCTTCCCAAGATGGTGGGGGGGTCTTTGGGTAGCCACACACGGGGGGGCTCTCCCCACAAAAACGTCAATCTCGGGGCGCCTGGGTGGCTCAGTGGGTTAAAGCCTCTGCTTTCGGCTCGGGTCATGATCTCAGGGTCCTGGGATCGAGTCCCGCATCAGGCTCTCTGCTCAGTGGAGAGCCTGCTTCCTCCTCTCTCTCTCTGCCTGCCTCTCTGCCTGCTTGTGATCTCTGTCTGTCAAATAAATAAATAAAATCTTTAAAAAAAAAAAAAAAAAAGTCCATCTCGTCTTTTCAGCTGTGAGCTGAGACCTGCCGCCCAGAAACGACAGACTCGGCAGAGCAGCAAACCTCGGCAGTCACCCAGGCTCAGAGCAGGGAGGCGCCCGGCCAGCGCCCAGCCACAGCCGGCGTCACAGCCACAGCCACAGCCGGCGTCACAGCCACAGCCACAGCCGGCGTCACAGCC